>NW_025256975.1:0-1824 GCF_018294505.1 Triticum aestivum
CGCGAGCTCTAGTAATTGGTCCAGTATGTATAGCAGCAGGGCCTGTGGGTGTAACAATGGTATTGATGTCCTCATCATCCTCCCCTTCTTGAAATGAAGTCGTCCTCGACGGAAGCTCATCTCCCTCACCCAAATAAGGCTTCAAATCTGCAATATTAAAAGTGGGACTAACCCCAAAATCTGCAGGCAGCTCAAGTTTATATGCATTATCATTTATTTTCTCTAACACCTTAAAAGGACCATCAGCACGTGGCATTAGCTTTGATTTGCGCAAATCAGGAAATCTATCCTTACGCAAATGTAACCAAACAAGATCTCCAGGTGCAAACACAACATGTTTTCTACCCTTATCTCCAGCAAGTTTATATTTAGCATTCATACGCTCAATGTTTTCCTTAGTTAACTCATGCATTTTTAAGATCAATTCAGCACGTTGTTTAGCATCAAAATTAACCTTCTCCGAAGATGGAAGAGGCAACAAAACAATAGGTGCACGAGGTAGGAAACCATACACAATTTCAAAAGGGCACATCTTAGTAGTAGAATGCAATGAACGATTATAAGCAAACTCAATATGAGGCAAGCATTCTTCCCACATTTTCTTATTATTCTTCAAAACAGCCCTAAGCATAGTAGACAATGTTCTATTGACTACTTCAGTTTGTCCATCAGTTTGGGGGTGACAAGTAGTACTAAAAAGCAGTTTGGTCCCCAAATTAGCCCATAAACATCTCCAAAAGTGGCTAAGAAATTTAGTATCACGATCTGAAACAATAGTATTTGGCACACCATGCAAGCGAATAATTTCACGAAAGAACAAATCAGCAACATTAACAGCATCATCGCTTTTATGACATGGTATAAAGTGCGCCATTTTCGAGAATCTATCCACGACAACAAATATGATATCCCTCCCCTTCTTTGTTCGAGGTAAACCTAAAACAAAGTCCATAGATATATCCTCCCAAGGAACACTAGGTATAGGCAAAGGCATATATAAACCATGAGGATTGAGTCGTGACTTAGCTTTTTGACATGTAGTGCAGCGAGCAACAAAACGCTCAACATCCCGTCTCATCTTTGGCCAAAAGAAATGTGTAGCAAGTACGTCCTCCGTCTTCTTCACGCCAAAGTGTCCCATTAATCCTCCTCCATGCGCCTCCTGCAACAATAAAAGACGAAGAGAGCTAGCTGGAATGCATAGCTTGTTAGCACGGAACACAAATCCATCATTAACGACAAACTTGTTCCAGGTTCTTCCTTCTTTACAATTCTGCAATACATCTTTAAAATCAGCATCATGCACATATTGATCTTTGATGGTCTCCAAACCAAATATTTTGAAGTCAAGTTGTGAAAGCATAGTATAGCGACAAGACAATGCATCAGCAATAACATTTTCTTTACCCTTCTTGTGTTTAATGACATAAGGGAAAGTTTCAATGAATTCAACCCATTTAGCATGTCTACGATTCAGTTTAGCTTGACTTTTAATATGTTTCAAAGATTCATGATCAGAATGTATAACAAATTCTTTGGGCCATAAATAATGTTGCCATGTTTCTAAAGTCCGAACAAGAGCATATAGTTCTTTATCATAAGTAGAATAATTCAGACTAGGCCCACTCAATTTTTCAGAAAAGTATGCAACAGGTTTGCCATCTTGTAATAACACACCTCCTAATCCAATGCCACTAGCATCACATTCAAGCTCAAAAGTCTTATTAAAATCAGGAAGTTGGAGTAAAGGAGCATGTGTCAACTTATCTTTCAATACCGTGAAGGCTTCTTCCTGTGCGGTACCCCAAACAAAAGGCACATCCT
>NW_025256976.1:0-1824 GCF_018294505.1 Triticum aestivum
AAAAAAAAATCTTAGAATTGATGGTCTTACGCATAGCTATTTTATTACTCTGATTGTTTAGAACAAAGAAACATCGCTATCAATAGCTTCCATCAACCATGGAGTTACAAATTCACATACATCGGATACAATTCCATCAAATTTACATACATGAATCAAAAGAGAATGAAAACAGAGGTGCAACATCTAAAATCACTAGTGCATCAACTAAATATTCACAGCGTGAGACCTCTTTTCATAATGTTTGGTTACAGCTTAAGTTGCAAGCTTCTCTTCAAGGTTACCCTGCAGTGGACATAAATGAACTTGTACAAAAGTGCAAGTGTCTCGCATAAAAAAAGGTGCAAGTGTCAACACTTTGATACAAAAAGGTGACAACAAACAGGAACAATATCTATAAGATATAATAAGCATAATCGATCTGATATCTCAGTTTCTCGCAATAACAGTGGCATATATACACAACTTGTTTTTGTCACAGCAAAGTTACCCAATTTTACAGCTATATGGAAAAAATAATGGAGTAATTTGTGATAGAATCATATCTCAGATTTATACAAACCATGCAACTGAAAAAATCCATTCAAATGACAACCTAACCACATGCTTCTGGATTAGGTAGAAATATTTATCACCTAACAGTCTGGATTGATGAGATATTAGAGGCTTCTTGCAAGTCAGGCTCAAATCACAGTACCAATGTCAATACTCTTAAGTGCAAGTGCTCAATGATGCATCACCACAAAATTGTATAGTAAGAAAATAACAAGGAGTTAAGTGTAACCATTTCAGATGTTTGAGAAAAATGGGCAGAGTCATCATCATCTCCATAACAGTAAAAACCAAAGGATTATGCAATTATTCAATAATGTAACAGCAGGGAACAGTACCTCTTTATTCAGAAGAATAAGTAGAATTTCTTGCCTTTATTGATAACCTTAACGTCCTGCTGCAGCCTCCTTGTTGTGCTGATCCTATTCCGTGTAATTTCCATGCAACGGATCATTGGTCCCTAAATCATAACATAATGAAAGAGAATGAAACCAAAAGGATCATTGGTGAGACAATAATACATTTTTATAGTACTGCATGGTGAGACAATAAAGGGTCCCAAAGAAATAGAAAGGGGTAGTTTGCAGATTAAACCAATATAGCAGCTACTGGCTCAATAATGTTGATCTGAGGATGTTGGGCACACTGAACACAGCACGGTATGTTTTAATATACACAAGGCAACTTGATTTGATAATTATTAATGATACAAGTTTGGAGTCCAGGGTGAAAGCAAAAGTAAAAATACCTTGATTAGAACAAAAGCTCTTGCATCTCTCGTAGATCTCGAATCTTGAATTTTGCTCCTACTGAAGATGGATTGCAAACTAAAAAAATCAGACCTCAAATAGGTGTTGACCAATATTTAATTTATAGGTTGATGTGCATACAACAACAAAATATGGAAGGGAATAGTACCACTTCATTTGGAAGAATATTATTCAATTTCTTACATTGAGTGATAACGTGTGATGTTTGTTCAATTCTTATTAAATCAAAAAATAATGAAAGAGATTAAATCAAAGGGTATGGACAAACAAATTAGAGAGCAAAACTGTTACATACTCGATAGTGAGACAATAAAAAAATCATAAGGAAATAGAATGGAAAGTAACATTAGGAGTTTATGACTGAACAAATGTAGCAGCTATTGGCTCAAAACAGACCAGATGATCTTGAGCATACTAGACATCGAATTTTATTGTAATATATAGGAGAAAACATGCCATACAATTATTCATGATAAATTTTGGAAGGGTGAAAGCACAAGTA
>NW_025256977.1:0-1824 GCF_018294505.1 Triticum aestivum
CAGGGTTGCTTGAGAGAGACAATCTTCAACCTACGCCTCCTACGGATTGATAAACCTTAGGTCATCCACTTGAGGGAAATTTGCTACTGTCCTACAAACCTGTGCACTTGCAGGCCCAACAACGTCTACAAGAAGAAGGTTGTGTAGTAGACATCAGTTATTATTATATTTCCTTGTTCATGATAATTGTCTATTGTTCATGCTATAATTGTGTTATCCGGAAATCGTAATACATGTGTGAATACATAGACCACAACATGTCCCTAGTGAGCCTCTAGTTGACAAGCTCGTTGATCAATAGATGGTTACGGTTTCCTAACCATGGACATAGGATGTCATTGATAATGGGATCACATCATTAGGATAATGATGTGATGGACAAGACCCAATCCTAAGCATAGCACAAGATCGTGTAGTTCGTCTGCTAAAGCTTTTCCAATGTCAAATATCCTTTCATTAGACCATGAGATTGTGCAACTCCCGGATACCGTAAGGGTACTTTGGGTGTGCCAAACATCACAACGTAACTAGGTGGCTATAAAGGTACACTACGGGTATCCCCGAAAGTATCTGTTGGGTTGGCACGAATCGAGACTGGGATTTGTCACTCCGTATGACGGAGAGGTATCTCTAGGCCCACTCGGTAGGACATCATCATAATGAGCTCAATGTGATCAAGGATTTGTTCACGGGATGAAGTGTTACGGGAACGAGTAAAGAGACTTGCCGTAACGAGATTGAACAAGGTATCGGTATACCGACGATCGAATCTCGGGCAAGTATCGTACCGATAGACAAAGGGAATTGTATACGGGATTGATTGAATCCTCGATATCGTGGTTCATCCGATGAGATTATCGTGGAACATGTGGGAGCCAACAGGGGTATCGAAATCCCGCTGTTGGTTATTGACCGGAGAGTTGTCTCTGTCATGTCTACGTGTCTCCCGAACCTGTAGGGTCAACACACTTAAGGTTCGGTGACGCTAGAGTTGTAGAGATATTAGCATGCAGTTAACCGACAGTTGTTCGGAGTCCCGGATGAGATCCCGAACGTCACGAGGAGTTCCGGAATGCTCCGGAGGTAAATATTTATATATAGGAAGTCCAGTTTCGGCCACCGGGAGAGTTTTGGGGGTCACCGGTATTGTACCGGGACCACCAGAAGGGTCCCGGGGGTCCACCGGGTGGGGCCAGCTATCCCGGAGGGCCCCATGGGCTGAAGTGGCGTGGGAACCAGCCCTGGTGGGCTGGTGCGCCCCACCCAAGGGCCCAAGGCGCCTAGGGTTGGAAACCCTAGGGGGCCGTTGCCCCCCGAGGGGGCATGCACCCCCCTGGTTGGAAACCCTAAGGGGGCCGTTGCCCCCGAGGGGCCGCCGCCCCCCTCCTCTAGATGGGATCTCCAAGGGGGCATGCACCCCCCTAGCCCCTATATATAGTGGAGGAGAGGGAGGGCAGTCGCACCCTAAGCCCTGGCGCCTCCCTGTCCCTCCTGTGACACCTCTTCCTCCTCTAGTAGTGCTTGGCGAAGCCCTGCTGGAATCCCGCTGCTTCCACCACCATGCTGTCGTGCTGCTGGATCTCCATCAACTTCTCCTTCCCCTTGCTGGATCAAGAAGGAGGAGACGTCTCTGCTCTGTACGTGTGTTGAACGCGGAGGTGCCGTCCGTTCGGCGCTAGGATCATCGGTGATTTGGATCATGACGAGTACAACTCCATCAACCCCGTTCTCTTGAACGCTTCCGCTCCCGATCTACAAGGGTATGTAGATGCACTCCTCTCTCTCTCGTTGCTAGATGACTCCATAGATTGATCTTGGTGATGC
>NW_025256978.1:0-1823 GCF_018294505.1 Triticum aestivum
GGGTATGATCATCTTGCCTGCACAGTTGTCAGAGTTGACTGGATCCTCACAAGCAAACTCAACGGGCTCCTCGGTAGCGAACTCGTCTCCCGGCTCTACCCAACAAGACAAACAAGCAACAAGGATACAATCAACCACGGGCAAGACCAAGCAATATGATGAAATGACGATATGCTATGCGGGATGCGATGCGGGATGCAAAATGCAAGATATGACAGGAAATGCATGAACCTGGCATCAACTTGGAAAACCAAGTGTGCCACTGGATAGAGGGGATGAAATCGCTTGAAAACGATATAAAGATCATAGGAATCGGAGCTACGGTTTGGAAATGGCAAGCGTTTTAAGATATGACACCGGTCTGCGATTTACAGCAAGTAGGCATATAATGCAACGAAATGAACATGCTACAACCACCAAACATGAAAACAAAATACATGGAAGTGATGTACACAAGATGGTTGACAAAACACTAGCACTGAGCCATAGGCAAATTCACCCATTAAGAGGTTCAAACAAGCATGGCTAAAACGCAAATGCAAAACAGATTCCAGACTTAGTGAAATTAACACTAGTCTGAAATTTCAGATCACGATGCTCTCTTCGGAGCAGCAAAACAACATGATAGAAAATCTGAACATGACAAGTAAGAACATGGCATGGAGCTACTCCACAAGCTTAACAAAACACCCAAAGTGACCTGGGGCCAAAAGGGTTCACAAAATACTCTACCGAGCTCACGAACATAGCTCGAACACAATCAGTTTTCAGACTTAGTGAAAACTGAGACACGCTGAAATATAACTCACGAAGGCATGTAAACGAGCTCGATGCACTCACTACGGTGCAAGTCATGGCAAGGAAAGCATATAACCAGCAAGAAGGCACAATGTGCTAGCTACACATGGCAAGAACGAAGGCATAGCATGCATGGAACACTAACGGTAGCATCGGCAAAATCGCAAACAAGTTGACGATCTGCCCAGATTAACAACGAAGAAAAAGTTGAGCTCGATTGAGTCAACCTAGAGCACTCCACATATGCAAACAAAGACATGGATGGATAGAGCATAACTTAAATATCAAAACTCCCTTAATGATCATCCTCAAAAGAGGCACGTATCACTAGGAAACAAGCTGGACATATAGCATCATGAACTAAAATATCCCAGACTTAGTGAAAATCACTAAGTCCCTGAAATCTGCATTCTCAGGTACCTCTCTTCGCAAGCTTGCACAAGACAACACACACATCCTAAAAATGCATGGGTGACACCTCTGGAAAGAAGACAAAATGCTTAACAATTCATCCCAAAGGGGCACCGGCGTATCATGCACGAATTAAACATAGCAAAAATGACAAAAGTGCATGATGAACTAACGGATCTGCAATTTAACTCACGAAGCCTCCTTCTAACAGCATTTTGGGGATCAAGATGACCTCAAATGTAAATGATGCAATGGAATAAAATGATGTACATGTCGAGGCGAAGATTTTGATATATCATATGCCCAAAACGGAGCTACGGATGTGGAGATACGGGTCCTCGAACAGAAGCATATGGAGTAAAAATCTAGGGACTTAGTGAAAAAAAACTACCCCAGGATCCAGATCTAGGGTTCGGGCACGCGGCCCGAGACGGCGGCGGATCTCGCCGGGATTCCTGTAGACGACGGCGGCGGCCGGAGAGGAAGTAACCGGAGCGGGGAGGGGGGCCGGACGGCGAGGAGGAAGCGGCGCGGCGGGCGGTCGCCGGAGCCGGGAGCTCCTCTCCCTGGCGCGGGCGCCGGCGAGGGCTTGGGGCGGCGGGGCGAGGTGCTCC
>NW_025256979.1:0-1823 GCF_018294505.1 Triticum aestivum
TTTCTCTGAGAATCCTGCTCAATTCTCTTAGGGTGGCCCTCAGGATACAAAGGTTCCTGGGTCATTTTACCCCCTCTAGTCATAACTCTAACAGCATTATCATTTTTCTTACTATTCAATTCATTGAGCAGATCATTCTGAGCTTTGAGTATTTGTTCTACTTGAGTGGTAACCATAGAAGCATGTTTACTAATGAGTTTAAGTTCACCCTTAACTCTAGACATATAATCACTCAAGTGTTCAAGCATATCGGAATTGTATTTCAATTGTCTACCAACATAAGCATTGAAGTTTTCTTGTTTAACAATAAAATTGTCAAACTCATCTAAGCATTGTCTAGCAGACTTATAACGAGGAATATCACCTTCATCAAATATATATAGAGAATTTACCTTTACTACCTGTGTCGGGTTATCAAGACCATGTGTTTCTTCAATAGCTGATGAATTAAGACCATATATTTCTTCAACAGGCAGTAAATTAAGACCATGTATTTCTTCAACAGGAGGTAAATTCTTAACATCTTCAGCATTAATACCCTTTTCTTTCATAGATTTCATTGCCTCTTGCATATCATCAGGACTGAGAAATAGTACACCCCTTTTCTTCGGAGTTGGCTCAGGAGTTGGTTCAGGAAGTGTCCAATTATTTTCAGTGTTGGCGTTAAATACGACCGCTGCGTTGGTTGGCCGGCCGACATGTGAGGCTGCGGCGGACACCGAGGGAACGAGCGGTGCGTCCGCTTCGTTTCCACGCCGGCCCAAATTTGGGCCTGAAATGCGTCAGCACGGACCCGAAGCGGATACATTTTGGGTTTGGGTCGGTGCGTTGTGCCGGCGTTTTTGTTAGTGGCTACCCAAGCAGACATGAGCAGACTAAATGAGTCGTATGGTTGGAGTTGTTGTAAGTGTTTTGAATTGTGGCCGAATTTCAGCCATCTTGGATGGGCCCGGAAAATGCCATTGTCGGCCTAATATTTAGGCCCAGTTTGAATTTGGCTGGCCCGATCAAACTTCTAGAGCCTTGTGTTTTTCAAAATTTTGATTTATTTGACGATTTAATCTCTAATAACCCCTCATCACTGCTCAAGTGTGGAGCACTCATTCTAAACCATCTAACTTCCCGGCCGGTCACCCATTCTCTCACTACTCCAGCCTGAGCACGGTTAACATCCGAGTTCCATTTCATTTTATTCTGTTGTTGGTATAGCAGGAGCCAAGAAGTGGCTTCAACGCACAAAATAGAAGGAGCTATACCTATGCTTTCTGCCTCTTAAAGTTTATTACCTCACCGCTTGATCCAGATTCCGAGGCCCCACACTCAAATGACATGCAACCGCCATCCACGCTACCCAGTGGTAGTGATTAAGATCGCGACCCTGTATAATTGAAAACTCGCTTCACTTTGTTCACAGTATTAGATCCACCCTGCTGTTGCAAGGAGGATTTGGAATCCAACATTGTGCCGATTTTCCCATGTGGTACAATGTCACTCATGCCGAGGAAAGACCAAATTGAATTAGCAGAGCTGCGTAGCACTGGAGGTGATGAAGATCTTATCTGAGGTTACATATCAAACAAGCACAGAACTGTCAGTACAAGTGATTGCAACAATTCATGAACTGTGAGTGATCTCAGCATGTGGTACACTCACCGCATTCATTAGGCGGTTGATGGGCTTCTTAGTCACCGGTGTTCCGTCTCCACCTCGCGCCTGAACCTCTCCATGACCAGCTTCTATGTCTTCCTGAAGTGATGAGGCTGGTGTTATTGGTTCAGTAGGAGTTACTTGGTTAGAACCATTTGCTTTTGGTGGTGGTGGTG
>NW_025256980.1:0-1823 GCF_018294505.1 Triticum aestivum
ACCACGGCATGTTGATGCCGCTCCATGAAAGCATGCCAAGTTTCATTAAATTCAGACGAGTTTTTGATTTACTAGAATTTAAAAACCAGGCATCTCAATGTTTTGCCAGCAATCAACGGTGCCAAGGTGTTTGAAATTCATTCCTATTTCTTGCATGGGACCTAAGCATGCACCCAGGACACATATTTGATTTTTCAACTAATTTATATGCACTGGAGCATGCGCATGTAGTTCAAATTTGAATTATGCACATAAAATCATAAATGCATTGAAAACTCAGTTAATGCATAAAAATGTTCAAACGAACCCTGAAAAATCACAAAAATTCACACAACACTCCTGTTGTTCTATGTGGACACAAGAAAAAAACTTCAAAGCAATAAGAGGCAATGGATATCGTTTCGTCCCAAAGGTGGCACGTTCCCTACCAAAAACCATCATGCTTGTTGTGAGAAGCTCCGGTTTGTGAGAAGCATATACCCAAACCTGCCCCAAATGGGACAAAATTTGTACCACGGCATGTTGATGCCGCTCCATGATAGCATGCCAAGTTTCACGAATTTCATACGAGTTTCGGATTGACTAGAATTTAAAAACCAGGCATCTCAATGTAATGCCGGCAATCAACGGTGCCATGGTGTTTGAAATTCATTCCCATTTCTTGCATGGGACCTAAGCATGCACCCAAGGACACAGATTTGATTTTTCAACCAACTTATATGCAGTGGAGCATGCGCATGTAGTTCAAACTTGAATTATTCACATAAATGCATTGAAAACTCAGTTAATGCATAAAAATGTCCAAACGAACCCCAAAAAATCACAAAAATTCACACAACACTCCTGTTGTTCTATGTTGACACAAGAAAAAAACTTCAAAGTAATAAGAGGCAATGGATATCGTTTCGTCCCAAAGGTGGCACGTTCCCTACCAAAAACCATCATGCTTGTTGTGAGAAGCTCCGGTTTGTGAGAAGCATATACCCAAACATGCCCCAGATGGGACAAAATTTGTACCACGGCATGTTGATGCCGCTCCATGATAGCATGCCAAGTTTCACGAATTTCATACGAGTTTTGGATTGACTAGAATTTAAAAACCAGGCATCTCAATGTTATGCCGGCAATCAACGGTGCCATGGTGTTTGAAATTCATTCCCATTTCTTGCATGGGACCTAAGCATGCACCTGAGGACACAGATTTGATTTTTCAACCAATTTATATGCAGTGGAGCATGCGCATGTAGTTCAAATTTGAATTATTCACATAAATGCATTGAAAACTCAGTTAATGCATAAATATGTCCAAACGAACCCCGAAAAATCACAAAAATTCACACAACACTCCTGTTGTTCTATGTGGACACAAGAAAAAAACTTCAAAGCGATAAGAGGCAATGGATATCGTTTCGTCCCAAAGGTGGCACGTTCCCTACCAAAAACCATCATGCTTGTTGTGAGAAGCTCCGGTTTGTGAGAAGCATATACCCAAACCTGCCCCAAATGGGACAAAATTTGTACCACGGCATGTTGATGCCGCTCCATGATAGCATGCCAAGTTTCACGAATTTCATACGAGTTTTGGATTGACTAGAATTTAAAAACCAGGCATCTCAATGTTATGCCGGCAATCAACGGTGCCATGGTGTTTGAAATTCATTCCCATTTCTTGCATGGGACCTAAGCATGCACCCAAGGACACAGATTTGATTTTTCAACCAATTTATATGCAGTGGAGCATGCGCATGTAGTTCAAATTTGAATTATTCACATAAATGCATTGAAAACTCAGTTAATGCATAAATATGTCCAAACGAACCCCG
>NW_025256981.1:0-1823 GCF_018294505.1 Triticum aestivum
GATGCTGGGTCATGGATGCCTGTCCCTGTAAGTCTGTGCCACTTTGGGTTTACGACTAGCCATGTCAGCCCGGGCTCCTTATCATATGGATGCTAGCGACACTGTCATATACGTGTGCCAAAAGGCGCAAACGGTCCCGGGCAAAGGTAAGGCGACACCCGTGGGAATACCGTGCGTGAGGCCGCAAAGTGATATGAGGTGTTACATGCTAGATCGATGTGGCATTGAGTCGGGGTCCTGACAGCGTTGGTATCAGAGCTTGACTGCCTGTAGGATTACCAAGCCAAACTGGTCGAAGTCGAGTCTAGAAATTCTTTAGTTATATGTAGGGGAATTGATTGTGGGATGGAACATAAGGCTCTTTTACTCCTTATACCTTATGCCCTTCTAATCTGAGTCATCTTATCTTTCCTACGGGGATTAAGAACTAGGCTATCTCTTCTTTCTATCAGGATCACGTGTTACTAATCAGTGGACTTATAAGATTGTTGGATTTAAGTCTCAGTTCAGTTCCTACTACTTCCGTATGTTAATTGTTGATCTCGAAACCTTGATATTGTGATTCTGAGTGGTTATGCCACCGTTTTTGTGAATGTCTCAAATCTTTTCTGAGCATTTACAGCCGTTATGCTGTCCGAGTCATTCCAGGTTTCTAAATAGTCTGATGCATTTGCAAAATCCTTTCCCTCTGGTTTCGATGTTCCTTTATGCCAGCTCAATCACATTAATTGTTGAGTTGAGGTATTCTATTGCCTTGACATTATGTTGGAGTTACTATTATGACCCTAGGTGTCTCAGGGGATCATCTAGTAGTCTAGCCATGATTTATGTTCCAGTGTGATGACTCTGGCCGTCATTAGCGAAAGCATCCCGTGATGCCATTTAGTAGTAGGTATTCTATCCCTGGGTTTTGAACCCGAGATTCACCCTACTTGCTTCATGTTGATAGTTTTTCTCGTTCCTTTAGGATATTAGCAACCTTTGCGATAGTCCTTGAAGTCCGTGGTATCTTCTTCTTCCAAATACCATGAACTACTTATGGCAGAAGTTCCTCGTTGAACTGAAATATCACAACAGGATTATTTTTGATGAGTTCTCCATTATATATTGTGGCTCTGCCAGTTCTACCTTTCTGCTTGGGTTATCCGGAAGAAATATGTTGAATTCGTTCGACATGCTAAACCATGCATCCACAACTCAGAAAATCGTATGTTCCTTTGAGTTGTCCCTCTTTAGTTGTCTTCTGACCCCCGTCTATCAATTGATAGTCAAGATTATGTGTGCATTCGTTCATTGATGCCTATTACTCTTGTGGTTCGTCAAGCCATTCCATTCAGAATGACTAGGAGAAACAAACTCCAGTACCTCTTCCATATCCAGGATTGGGTCAAAGAAGTTGTGCTCCGCAGATCAAATGCCAATCCAGCTTTTGCTCTGTTCTACCTTGGAGTATTACCATCTTTTATATCGGGATTGTTATAGGAATTGCACCCCATCCTATGAACTCTTGGTACAGTGATACTTCTTGCCATCATTGTTCATTCCTCGGTTCCTGTGTTATTGTAACCGGAATGTCGACAAGTGAATCATGATGTGTGAAATCAATACTCCAAGCAACTACGTTGCTTGGTAGTTAAATGGACAATAACGTCATCCTTAGCGAGTTGACTATTGAATCATTACCCTAAGGTTGATTGTGCTACCTAGTCCATTTTCCTGGTGCACTCCTCGATTGATGAGATAGGATTTGCTAAGTCCTCGCTCATTTGATCATATCATCTTGCCCTGAAAAGCAAGATTGTTCTCGAGCTTAGTAACATATC
>NW_025256982.1:0-1823 GCF_018294505.1 Triticum aestivum
CTGCAAAGCATAAAGGAGTGTTTGAAAGGAGTTTTTCAAAGATAGACCTCGGTGAAGCTGCTTACATATTGAGCATCAAGATCTATAGAGATAGATGAAGACGCTTGATAAGTTTTTCAATGAGTACATACCTTAACAAGATTTTGAAGTAGTTCAAAATGGAACAGTCAAAGAAAGAGTTCTTGCCTGTGTTACAAGGTGTGAAATTGAGTAAGACTCAAAGCCCGACCACGGCAGAAGATAGAAAGAGAATGAAAGTCATTCCCTATGCCTCGGCCATAGGTTCTATAAAGTATGCCATGCTGTGTACCAGATCTATTGTATACCCTACACTGATTTTGGCAAGGGAGTACAATAGTGATCTAGGAATAGATCACTGGACAGCGGTCAAAATTATCCTTAGTGGAATAAGGATATGTTTCTCGATTATGGAAGTGACAAAAGGTTCGTCGTAAAGGGTTATGTCGATGCATGTTTTGACACTAAATCTAGATGACTCTAAGTATCGGTCTAGATACATATTGAAAGTGGGAGCAATTAGCTAAGAGTAGCTCCGTGCAGAGCATTGTAAACATAGAAATTTGCAAATACTTACGGATCTGAATGTGACAGACCCGTTGACTAAAATTATCTCACAATCAAAACATGAACACACCTTAGTACTCTTTGTGTGTTAATCACATAGCGATGTGAACTAGATTATTGACTCTAGTAAACCCTTTGAGTGTTGGTCACATAGAGATGTGAACTATGGGTGTTAATCACATGGTGATGTGAATTATTAATGTTAAATCACATGGCGATGTGAACTAGATTATTGACTCTACTGCAAGTGGGAGACTGAAGGAAATATGCCCTAGAGGCAATAATAAAGTATTATATTTTTCCTTATATCATGATAAATGTTTATTATTCATGCTAGAATTGTATTAACCGAAAACATAATACATGTGTGAATACATAGACAAACAGAGTGTCACTAGTATGCCTCTACTTGACTAGCTCGTTAATCAAAGATGGTTATGTTTCCTAGCCATAGACATGAGTTGTTATTTGATTAACGGGATCACCTCATTAGGAGAATGACGTGATTGACTTGACCCATTCCGTTAGCTTAGCACCCGATCGTTTAGTATGTTGCTATTGCTTTCTTCATGACTTATACATGTTCCTATGACTATGAGATTATGCAACTCCCGTTTACCGGAGGAACACTTTGTGTGCTACCAAACGTCACAACTTAACTGGGTGATTATAAAGGTGCTCTACAGGTGTCTCCAAAGGTACTTGTTGGGTTGGCGTATTTCGAGATTAGGATTTGTCACTCCGATTGTCGGAGAGGTATCTCTGGGCCCACTCGGTAATGCACATCACTATAAGCCTTGCAAGCATTGTGACTAATGAGTTAGTTGCGGGATGATGTATTACGGAACGAGTAAAGAGACTTGCCAGTAACGAGATTGAACTAGGTATCGAGATACCGACGATCGAATCTCGGGCAAGTAACATACCGATGACAAAGGGAACAACGTATGTTGTTATGCGGTCTGACCGATAAAGATCTTCGTAGAATATGTGGGAGCCAATATGGGCATCCAGGTCCCGCTATTGGTTATTGACCGGAGAGGTGTCTCGGTCATGTCTACATAGTTCTCGAACCCGAAGGGGCCGCACGCTTAACATTACGATGACAGTTTTATTGAGTTTTGATGTACCGAAGGAGTTCGGAGTCCCGGCTGAGATCGGGGACATGACGAGGAGTCTCGAAATGGCCGAGACGTAAAGATCGATATATTGGACGACTATATTCGGACTTCGGAAAG
>NW_025256983.1:0-1823 GCF_018294505.1 Triticum aestivum
AAAATAGCAAATGGTGTGAGAAAGTGTTGAAAATTGATGACGTCGCTTTGAATGGTGCGTACGGAACGCAAAAAAGTCTGGAGTTGTAATAAGTTTAAAAAAATGAAGTGCCCATGTAACAGATGAGTTCTCGTCAGAAACCCTGATACTTCGAAAGAGATTGTCCAGTTTGTACACGAAGTGCGTCCAGTTTTTGCCGTAACCCTCTCTACTCTTTTGCACATGCTATGTGGGTGAAATGATGATACCATGCCAAGTTTCGACATTTTCAGAGTTCATTTTGTAGTGATTTTCAATTTCACGGTCATTTAGCTCTGTAAACAAATTGGTAAATGACTGAAAAATAGCAAATTATGTCAGAAAGTGTTGAAAATTGATGATGTCGCTTTGAATGGTGCGTACGGAACGCAAAAAAAGTCTGGAGTTGTAATAAGTTTAAAAAAATGAAGTGCCAGTGTAACAATGAGTTCTCGTCCGAAACCCTGATACTCCGAATGAGATTGTCCAGTTTGTACACGAAGTGCCTCCAGTTTTTGCCGTAACCCTCTCTACTCTTTTGCACATCCTATGTGGGTGAAATGATGATACCATGCCAAGTTTCGACATTTTCAGAGTTCATTTTGTAGTGATTTTCAATTTCACGGTCATTTAGCTCTGTAAACAAATCGGTAAATGACTAAAAAATAGCAAATGATGTCAGAAAGTTTTGAAAATTGATGACGTTGCTTTGAATGGTGCGTACGGAACGCAAAAAAATCTGGATATGTAATAAGTTTAAAAAAATGAAGTGCCCATGTAACAGATGAGTTCTTGTCAGAAACCATGATACTCCGAAAGAGATTGTCTAGTTTGTACACGAATTGCGTCCAGTTTTTGCCGTAACCCTCTATACTCTTTTGCACATGCTATGTGGGTGAAATGATGATACCATGCCAAGTTTCGACATTTTCAGAGTTCATTTTGTAGTGATTTTCAATTTCATGGTCATTTCGCTCTCTAAACAAATCGGGAAATGACTGAAAAATAGCAAATGATGTCAGAAAGTGTTGAAAATTGATGACGTCGCTTTGAATGGTGCGTACGGAACGCAAAAAAAGTATGGAGATGTAATAAGTTTAAAAAAATGAAGTGCCAGTGTAACAGATGAGTTCTCGTCCGGAACCCTGATACTCCGAAAGAGATTGTCTAGTTTGTACATGAAGTGCGTCCAGTTTTTGCCGTAACCCTCTCTACTCTTTTGCACATGCTATGTGGGTGAAATGATGATACGATGCCAAGTTTCGATATTTTCAGAGTTCATTTTGTAGTGATTTTCAATTTCATGGTCATTTAGCTCTCAAAACAAATCGGTAAATGACTGAAAAATAGCAAATGGTGTGAGAAAGTGTTGAAAATTGATGACGTCGCTTTGAATGGTGCGTACGGAACGCAAAAAAGTCTGGAGTTGTAATAAGTTTAAAAAAATGAAGTGCCCATGTAACAGATGAGTTCTCGTCAGAAACCCTGATACTTCGAAAGAGATTGTCCAGTTTGTACACGAAGTGCGTCCAGTTTTTGCCGTAACCCTCTCTACTCTTTTGCACATGCTATGTGGGTGAAATGATGATACCATGCCAAGTTTCGACATTTTCAGAGTTCATTTTGTAGTGATTTTCAATTTCACGGTCATTTAGCTCTGTAAACAAATTGGTAAATGACTGAAAAATAGCAAATTATGTCAGAAAGTGTTGAAAATTGATGATGTCGCTTTGAATGGTGCGTACGGAACGCAAAAAAAGTCTGGAGTTGTAATAAGTTTAAAAAAATGAAGTGCCAGTGTAACA
>NW_025256984.1:0-1823 GCF_018294505.1 Triticum aestivum
GATCTGAATTAGGAGGTATACCCAACTGTTTTTGGGTGTCCTATGAAGATGCATTTTATCTGCTTTGGGTTCGAGCTTATCAACCTGAAACCTTTTCACATAAGCGTCGCAGCCCCAAACTTTCAAGAAACGGCAACTTAGGTTTCTCCAAACCATAGTTCATACGGTGTCGTCTCAACGAAATTACGTGGTGCCCTATTAAAGTGAATGTGGTTGTCTCTAATGCCTAACCCATAAACTATCGTGGCAGTTCGATAAGAGACATCATGGTATGCATCATATCCAATAGGGTGCAACTATGATGTTCGGACACACCATCACACTATGGTGTTCCAGGCGGTATTAATTGTGAAACAATTTCCACAATGTCTTAATTGTGTGCCAAACTCGTGATTCAGATATTCATCTCTATGATCATATCATAGATCTTTTATCCTCTTGTTGCGACGATCTTTCAACTTCACACTGAAATTACTTGAACCTTTCAATAATTCAGACTCGTGATTCATCAAGTAAATATACTCAACATCTACTCGAATCATCTGTGAAGTAAGAACATAACGATATTCACTGCATGCCTCAGCACTCATTGGACTGCACACATCAAAATGTGTTACTTCCAACAAGTTGCTATCTTGTTCCATCTTACTGAAAACGAGGCTTTTCAGTCATCTTGCCCATGTGGTATGATTTGCATGTCCCAAGTGATTCAAAATCAAGTGAGTCAAAACGGTCCATTTGCATGGAGTTTCTTCATGCATATACACCAATAGACATGGTTCGCATGTCTCAAACTTTTCAAAAAACGAGTGAGCCCAAAGATCCATCAATATGGAGCTTCTTCATGCGTTTTATACCGATATGAGTTACGTGGCAGTGCCACAAGTAGGTGGTACTATCATTACTATCTTTTGGCATGAACATCTGTATCACTACGATCGAGATTTAATAAACCATTCATTTTAGGTGTAAGACCATTGAAGGTATTATTCAAATAAACAGAGTAACCATTATTCTCCTTAAATGAATAACCGTATTGCGATAGACGTAATCCAATCATGTCTATGCTCAACGCAAACACCAAATAACAATTATTTAGGTTTAACACCAATCTCTTTGGTAGAGGGAGCGTGCGATGCTTGATCATATCAAGCTTGGAAAAACTTCCAACACATATCGTCATCTCACCTTTAGCTAGTCTCCGTTTATTCCGTAGCCTTTTGTTTCGAGTTACTAACACTTAGCAACCGAACCGGTATCTAATACCCTGGTGCTACTAGGAGTACTAGCAAAGTACACATTAACACAATGTATATGCAATATACTTCTATCGACCTTGCCAGCCTTCTTATCTACCAAGTATCTAGGGTAATTCTGCTCTAGTGGTTGTTCCCCTTATTACAGAAGCACTTAGTCTCGGGTTTGGGTTTTACCTTGGGTTTCTTCACTAGAGCAGCAGCTGATTTGTCGTTTCATGAAGTATCCCTTCTTGCCCTTGCCCTTCTTGAAACTAGTGGTTTCACCAACCATCAACAATTGATGCTCCTTCTTGATTTCTACTTTCGCGGTGTCAAACATTGCGAATACCTCAAGGATCATCATATCTATCCCTGATATGTTATAGTTCATCACGAAGCTCTAACAGCTTGGTGGCAATGACTTTGGAGAACCATCACTATCTTATCTGGAAGATCAACTCCCACTCGATTCAAATGATTGTTGTACTCAGACAATCTGAGTACAAGCTCAACAATTGAGCTTTTCTCCTTAGTTTGCAGGTTAAGAAAGTCATCGGAGGTCTTATACCTCTTGACATGGGCACG
>NW_025256985.1:0-1823 GCF_018294505.1 Triticum aestivum
TCGAGCTCGCCCGAGCTCCGGCGTCCGCCGCGGTCGACGCCACCATCGACACCGTCCATCCCAGCCTCGGCTGAGACCTCGAATGGGTGCGCCCGACCCCCTGCTTTTGAACGCGCTGCCCCACGCTGCTTTTGAGCGCCCGTAGCCCCGTCCCCGATGATGCCCGAAGCCAACCGCCGCCCACGCTCACCGCTGGCGCCGATTCCGGCCAAGTCCGGTGATGCTACGGCCACCACTGGACGCGGCGCGGAGAGCTCGTTCGTATGAGCCTAGCCCCGCTCCTCCCCGAGCCCTGTACGCGTTTTCCGGCGAGGTCCGGCGCCCCTCCGCCGCGGAAACGCTCACCGGAGCTCCCCAACGCCGGCGCCGACGTGGCACACCTGGGCCCCGCCTCTGGGTCACTGCCCGTGGGCCCCCTGGCCCCAGTTGACCACGTTGACCGTGGTCAACTGTGCTGACTGGGCACACAGTTTCTCTGACACGCGGGCCCCATCGCGTATTTTGTTAAAAAAAACGTTTTTTTTAAATAAAAATGATTAATTAAAACGTTAGTTAAATTAGTTAGTTAGTTAGTACTAACCAGTCACTGACTGCTGGGGCCCACGCCCCCTAACTAATCCTGTTAGCTTAGTTAAGCCTCTGTTAGACAGAGAGGCTGACAGGTGGGTCCCACCTGTCAGTTTGACTGGTCAGCAGAGCTGACGCAATGCTGACGTCACTACTGACGCAATAAAGCTTTTCTGCTTTTAAAATAATTCAGAAATTGGTTTAAACTTTGAAAATCCGTAACTTTTAAACCGTAACTCCGATGAAAATGTTTTCTATATGAAAGTTGCTCAGAAAAATCCAACAAATCCGAATACGCGGTCCGTTCATCTGTCACATGCCCCTAGCATGCTGAACATGGAACTTTCCCCCCTCCGGTCATCTGTCTGACACAGGTCCGGAACCGGGAACACCTTCCCGGTTGTTTTCCCCCTTCACCTATAACGTCTAGGACCGCGTTAGAGCATGCTTAGCGCTACGTATCGTCATGTCTTGCTTAGTGTTACCTCTGTTTGCTATGTATTTACTGTTTCTTCCCCCTCTTCTCTCCGGTAGGCCCCGAGGCCGCTGATGCCCCGGTGATCGACTACGTCGTTGACAACGACCCCTCCTTGCCAGAGCAACCAGGCAAGCCCCCCCCTTTGATCATCCCGATATCGCCCATTCCTTTCTCTCATGCTTGCATTAGATTTTGCTACTGTTATTGTATGCTCCTATTCTGATGCATAGCCTGCTTTTGTACCCGTTATTGTACCTTACCTGCTTATCCTAAACTGCTTAGTATAGGTTGGTTAGTGATCCATCAGTGACCCCCACCTTGTCCTTGTTGCCCCTGCTTCATCATTGAAGACCCGATCAACGGGATCGAAGACCAGGCCCCGACACCGCACATTCACTTTCCCCTTAGTTGCTCGACACTACTGGGTTACTAACGAGTGCCGAGGGTGAGACCTCTACAACACTTCTGATATTAACCCTGAAGTGTAGCTATTCGGTCGTGGTCATCGAGGGTGATTTCCTCTTTAACCACTTCCGATACGACTCTGTCGTGCAACCCCTCAAGTGTGAACCTCGAGGGTGATTCCTCTACGTTCACCTTGATGATTACATTGAGTGGAAACCACCGAGGGTGATTCCTTGGGTTTTCCTCTTGATGTTTGGACACACGGCTACTTGGACTTTACAACTGTTACTTGGAAAGTGATGTGGAGACGGGTTGACCTGGAAGGTGCCCGTGAGATAATTACGAGGCGTGGCCGGGCATTCTTAGCCCTTGC
>NW_025256986.1:0-1823 GCF_018294505.1 Triticum aestivum
CACACTTGTGCTTCAAAGTAGCACCTTGTTCTTCATGTAGTGAGTCTTATATATTGTGCTTCCAGGTAGCACCTTGTTCTTCATGTAGTGAGTCTCATAAGTTGTCTTTTCATACTAGTGGGAATTTTTCAATATAGAACTTGGCTTGTATATTCCTACGATGGGCTTCCTCAAATGCCCTAGGTCTTCGTGAGCAAGTGAGTTGGATGCACACCCACTAGTTTTCTTTTGTTGAGCATTCATAGCTCTAGTGCATCCGTTGCATGGCAATCCCTACTCCTCATGTTGACATCAATTGATGGGCATCTCCATAGCCCGTTGATTAGCCTTGTCAATGTGACACTTTCTCCTTTTTTGTCTTCTCCACACAAACCCCATCATCATATTCTATTCCACCCATAGTGCTATATCCATGGCTCACGCTCATGTATTGCGTGAAGGTTGAAAAAGTTTGAGATTATTTAAGTATGAAACAATTGCTTGGCTTGTCATCGGGGGTATAGAAGTTGGGAACATCTCTGTGTGACGAAAATGAAGCATAGCCTAACTATATGATTTTGTAGGGATGAACTTTCTTTTGCCATGTTATTTTGAGAAGACATGATTGCTTTG
Source organism: Triticum aestivum (assembly GCF_018294505.1). Lineage (NCBI taxonomy): Eukaryota > Viridiplantae > Streptophyta > Magnoliopsida > Poales > Poaceae > Triticum > Triticum aestivum. The sequence continues at coordinate 613 of NW_025256986.1, forward strand.
ATTAGTATGCTCGAAGTATTATTATTTTTGTGTCAATATGAACTTTTGTCTTGAATCTTTCGGATCTGAATATTCATATCACAATTAAGGAGATTTACATTGAAATTATGCCAAAGTATCACTCCGTATCAAAAATTCTTTTTTATCATTTACCTACTCGAGGACGAGCAGGAATTAAGCTTGGGGATGCCCGATACGTCTCCAACGTATCTATAATTTTTGATTGCTCCATGCTACTTTATCTACTGTTTTGGACTATATTGGGCTTTATTTTCCACTTTTATATTACTTTTGGGACTAACCTATTAACCGGAGGCCCAACCCAGAATTGTTGTTTTTTGCCTTTTTCAGTATTTCGAAGAAACAGAATATCAAACGGAGTCCAAACGGAATGAAACCTTCGGGATCGTGATTTTCCAACCGAACGTGATCCAGGAGACTTGGACCCTACTCCAAGAAGTCTCAGAGGAGGTCACTATGGTGGAGGGCGCCCCCCTACCTCGTGGGCCCCTCGGAGCTCCACCGACGTACTCCTTGCTCCTATATATATACCTATGTATCCCCGAACGATCAGAACAGGAGCCAAAAACCTAATTTCACCGCCGCAACCTTCTGTATCCACGTGGGGCCTGTTCCGGAGCTCCGCCGGAGGGGGCATCCACCACGGAGGGCTTCTACATCATCACCATAGCCCCTCTGATGAAGTGTGAATAGTTTACTTCAGACCTTCGGAATTAATGCTTGGGAAAGAATGAAATTAATGCTTCGCAATTGCCCTACTCATGGTTTGAATATATGGATGATCATACAAAAAATTTATGCTATATTGAATTTTGCTTCTAGAAATCTTTTAAATTCGGCCGCGGGAGGCACTTTTATGGAAATTACGTTAGGGGATGCTACCAAATTGCTTGATAATATTATGGTTAATTACTCTCAATGGCACACCGAAAGATCTTCTAGTAAAAAAGTGCATGCTATAGAAGAAATCAATGTTTTGAGTGAAAATATGGATGAACTTATGAAGATGTTTGCTCCTAAAAATACTCCTCTTGATCCCAATGATATGCCTTTATCTACTTTGCTTGAGAATAATAATGAATCTATAGATGTGAATTTTGTTGGTAGGAATAGTTTTGGAAACAACGCTTATAGAAGGAATTTTAATCCTAGGCCTTATCCTAGTAATCCTTCTAATAATTATGGAAATT
>NW_025256987.1:0-1823 GCF_018294505.1 Triticum aestivum
CACATTCTTCCTTCTTTACAATTCTGCATTACATCTTTAAAATCAGCATCATGCACATATTGATCTTTGATGGTCTCCAAACCAAATATTTTGAAGTCAAGTTGTGAAAGCATAGTATAGCGGCGAGACAATGCATCAGCAATAACATTTTCTTTTCCCTTCTTGTGTTTAATGACATAAGGAAAAGTCTCAATGAATTCAACCCATTTAGCATGTCTACGATTCAGTTTAGCTTGACTTTTAATATGTTTCAAAGATTCATGATTAGAATGTATAACAAATTCTTTGGGCCATAAATAATGTTGCCATGTTTCTAAAGTCCGAACAAAAGCATATAATTCTTTATCATAAGTAGAATAATTCAGACTAGGCCCACTCAATTTTTCAGAAAAGTATGCAACAGGTTTGCCATCTTGTAATAACACACCGCCTAATCCAATTCCACTAGCATCACATTCAAGCTCAAAAGTCTTATTAAAATCAGGAAGTTGGAGTAAAGGAGCATGTGTCAACTTATCTTTCAATACCGAGAAGGCTTCTTCCTGTGCGGTACCCCAAAGAAAAGGCACATCTTCCTTTGTAAGGTCATTGAGAGGTGTAGCAATGGTGCTGAAATCTCTCACAAAACGCCTATAGAATCCAGCGAGGCCAAGAAAACTCCTCACTTGTGTGACCGTTTTGGGTTGCAGCCAACTCTCAATAGCTTCAATCTTGGCTTTATCAACTTCAATTCCCTGTGGAGTAACAACATAGCCAAGAAAAGATACTCGGTCGGTGCAAAAGGTGCACTTCCCAAGGTTACCAAACAAACGTGCATCACGTAGAGCAATAAAAACAGCACGTAAATGTTCCAAATGTTCTTCCAAAGATCTGCTATAAATCAATATGTCATCAAAGTAAACTACCACAAATCGTCCAATGAAAGCACGTAAAACTTCAGTCATTAATCTCATGAAAGTACTAGGTGCATTAGTTAACCCAAAAGGCATGACTAACCACTCATATAATCCAAACTTAGTTTTGAATGCTGTTTTCCATTCATCTCCCAATTTCATACGAATTTGATGGTATCCACTACGCAAATCAACTTTGGAGAATATTGTAGAGCCACTCAATTCATCAAGCATATCATCTAGCCTAGGAATAGGATGACGATAACGAATAGTAATATTATTAATGCCTCTACAATCAACACACATACGTGATGTACCATCCTTTTTCGGCACTAGAATAATAGAAACAGCACAAGGACTAAGGGATTCGCGTATATAACCTTTGTCGAGAAGCTCTTGTACTTGATGCATAATCTCCTTCGTCTCCTCTGGATTGGTACGGTATGGTGCACGGTTTGGCAGTGAAGCACCGGGAATTAAGTCAATCTGATGCTCAATCCCTCGAATAGGCGGTAATCCCGGTGGCACGTCTTGTGGAAAGACGTCAGCGAACTCCTGCAAAATTTTAGTGACAGCAGGAGGCAAAGAGGAAGGCACGTCCTCGAATGAAAATAATGCCTCTTTGCACACAAAAGCATAGCAAACAGATTTGCTGAAATCTAGCTCATCAATATCAGATTTGGTGGCAAATAAACATGCACTTTTCAATTTAATTTCAGAAGCAACACTAGATGGTTTATTATTAGGCTTCATTTGTTGCTCAAATTCTTTTGCCACAATCTGATTTTCACTCTTATTCGTCTCTTGTTTTGCTTTATTAGCTCTATTAATATCATCTTTCAAAATGGAATCAAGAGTCATAGGAAGCAAAGTAATATTTTTATCCTTATGAACAAGAGTATAGTGATTGTTTCTACCATGGTGTACAGA
>NW_025256988.1:0-1823 GCF_018294505.1 Triticum aestivum
CCCCCTGCTCTCTCTCACTCTCCCTCAGTTCCTCCCTCCTCTCCCTCGCTCTCTCTCTCACACGGCCGAACACCACCGTCGCCGCCGTTCGCCATAGCAGCCGTCCCCGGCCACCCCTCGCTCCCCCGACTAGCTCAGGAGCTCCGCCTCGACCCCCTCTTCCTCCCCACCGCTCCACGGGCCTCCGGAAGCCCTGCATCGCCGCCACGTCGCCGTTCCCCTCCTCGGGCTCCGACCACCGTCGCCGTCGATTCGCCGTCTCCAGCGCGTCCCCGAGCCCGCTTCGACGCCCACTGCAACCGCGGTGAGCTACGCCACCGTTTCCCCCTCTCCTCCCCCTCGTTCCCTCACCGTAGCCTCCTCCCCACCATGGCCAAACCTCCGCCGTCGCCGAGCTCGCCGTCGACGCAGCTCCGGTGACCATTTGGTCACCCCGGCGAGTCCAACGAGTTCGTAAGGCCCCGTAGAGCATCCCTAGCGCCTCGCTTCGCTCGCCTTCGAGCTCCAACCCCGTTCCCGTGCACGACCGAACCCCGGCGGCCGCAGCCGAGCTCGCCGCCGTCGATTCCGGCCACCTCCGGCACGGCCACCACCACCATTCGACGCGCGGGAGCAAGGGCTCTCCAACGAGCCCAAGCACGGCCTCGCCCGTGCCCTGTAACGCGATCCCGCAACGCGCCGCCGTCTCGGGCCTCGCCGGCGTCATGTCGCCGGTGGGGTTGACCTGTCTGACCTGGGGTTTGACCCCCCCAGGGTCACTGACGCGTGGGCCCCGTCGGCCAGGTGGACATCATTAGCGCTAATCACTGTTAGTCAACCCCCTGACACTGACCAGTGGGCCCCAGCGCCACTAACCCCTAATTAGGATTAATTTAATCCTGTTAAGCCCCTCTGTCACTGACGTGTGGACCCCACACGTCAGGTTTGACTTCAGCCAGCCGCAGTTGACCACTGACGTCATGCTGACGTCATGCTGGCGCAATAATTGTATTTCTGGATTTAATTTAAATCAGGAAATTCCAGAATATTATTTAAACTTCAAAAATTCATAACTTTTATTCTGTAACTCCAAATTGGACAAATTATATATGAAAAATGATCAGAAAAATCCAATCTATCCATCTGTACTATTTTCATGCATGATCAAACAAGTTAAATTGATGTTTTAATCAGAACAAGGAAAAGCACTTTAAAAGGCCATATTTGAGTTTGAAATTTGAATCTTTGATTCAAATTTGTTCAAACCCATCTGTTTTTAGTTGCATTAGCCCAACACACTCATATTGCCATGTTTCATGCATGCATCATATCGTTGCACATTGTTTGGTGATGGTTGTATATCGGTGTCCTTGCGACAGGTTCTGCCTCCGAGGAGTACCGTGATTACCCTAACGAAGAACCGTATCAGTGCAACGAACCGTCAGGCAAGCAGCCAACCATTTGATCATATCGATACAATCCCATGTTCTCGCTCCTGCTCTTTTTTACTGCATTAAGACAACGCGTTTCAAACTGCTATGTGCTACGGTAGTTGAACCCATTTCCTCTGCATGACCTATCATTGCCACAGTAACTAGATGAAACCCACTAGCATGTGTAGGAGTTGATTGAGCCATATGTTTGTGTTGTTCCTACCTTGCTATGCCTGCTATGCTTAGAGTCGTGTCAGGTCTGGTTCATCTGGGTGATGGGCTAGAGTGAAAGGATTATGTCGGTAATGAGAGTGGTGTGGTGAACACGATTTGGTAAAGGTATCGATGAGAGGCCATGTAGGAGTACATGGTGGGTTGTTTCATTGAAGCCGACCTTAAGCACTGAGATCT
>NW_025256989.1:0-1823 GCF_018294505.1 Triticum aestivum
CATATACATGACTTGTCATTTGATTAACGGGATCACATCATTAGGAGAATGGTGTGATTGACTTGACCCATTCCGTTAGCTTAGCACTTGATCGTTTAGTTTGTTGCTATTGCTTTCTTCATGACTTATACATGTTCCTATGACTATGAGATTATGCAACTCCTGTTTACCGGAGGAACACTTTGTGTGCCACCAAACGTCACAACGTAACTGGGTGATTATAAAGGTGCTCTACAGGTGTCTCCAAAGGTACTTGTTGGGTCGGCGTATTCCGAGATTAGGATTTGTCACTCCGATTGTCGGAGAGGTATCTTTGGGCCCACTCGGTAATGCACATCACTATAAGCCTTGCAAGCATTGCAACTAATGAGTTAGTTGCGGGATGATGTATTATGGAACAAGTAAAGAGACTTGCCGGTAACGAGATTGAACTAGGTATTGAGATACCGACGATCGAATCTCGGACAAGTAACATACCAATGACAAAGGGAACAACGTATGTTGTTATGCGGTCTGACCGATAAAGGTCTTCGTAGAATATGTAGGAGCCAATATGGGCATCCAGGTCCCGCTATTGGTTATTGACCAGAGAGGTGTCTCGGTCATGTCTACATAGTTCTCGAACCCGTAGGGTCCGCACGCTTAACGTTCATTGACGATATAGTACTATATGAGTTATGTATGTTGATGATCGAATGTTTTTTGGAGTCCGGGATGAGATCACAGACATGACGAGGAACTCCGGAATGGTCCGGAGATAAAGTTTGATATATGGGATAGTAGTGTTTGATCTCCGGAAGGGTTCCGGAATTCACCGGAAGGTGTTCCGGATGTTTCCCGAAATGTTTGGGCACGAGAACACTTTATCTGGGCCAAAGGGGAAAGCCCATGAGGCTTTTGGAAAGTGCAAAAGGAAGTTTTGTGGAGACCAGAGGCTAGACGCCAGGAACCCTGGCGTCTAGGGGGTAGACGTCGGGAACCCTAGCGTCTAGGGGGTAGTCACCGGGAACCCTGACGTCTAGCCCTGGAGTCCGAGAAGGACTCTTGCCTTTCGGGTGAAACCAACTTTGAGGAGGCTTTTACTCCAAGTTTCGACCCCAGGGCTCAACATATAAATAGAGGGGTAGGGCTAGCACCAAAGACACATCAAGAAACACCAAGCCGTGTGCCGGCAACCCCGTCCCCTCTAGTTTATCCTCCGTCATAGTTTTCGTAGTGCTTAGGCGAAGCCCTGCGGAGATTGTTCTTCACCAACACCTTCACCACGCCGTCGTGCTACCGGAACTCATCTACTACTTCGCCCCTCTTGCTGGATCGAGAAGGCGAGGACGTCACCGAGCCGAACGTGTGCAGAACTCGGAGGTGTCGTGCTTTCGGTACTTGGATTGGTCAGACGTGAAGACATACAACTACATCAACCGCGTTGATATAACGCTTCCGCGAACGGTCTACGAGGGTACGTAGACAACACTCTCCCCTCTCGTTGCTATGCATCACCATGATCTTGCGTGTGCGTAGGAAAAATTTGAAATTACTACGTTCCCCAACATCACCATATAAAAATTTGAGTTTCACCATATAAAAATTTGATTGGAGCAAACAGTTGCTAACATACTTTTGAGGAAATCTGTCAGAATTGATATCTAGGCAAGCAAACAATTCACCAAACACTTAGAGTGCATTGTCTACATGAAGGAAGTAAGGAGACGGAGGTAGAAGAGGATAGAGACTTGAGATGTATATAAACGAAGGAGGCCACTATGATTGATTTAAAGTTAATGGTGAAACTGTAGGGGATATGGGACAAGGGATCACCTACTTAC
>NW_025256990.1:0-1823 GCF_018294505.1 Triticum aestivum
GATTTCTTTTTGATTTTAGGTCACAAAAAGTTATAAACTTTCTGTTAGTGCCATTAGTTTTAAAATTTTGAATAGTTTAAATTTGAATTTTATAAAATTTGTGTGAATCACTAGTTTATGAATAACTTTACTATAAAAATAGATTTTTTTTTCTTCTTTGCTATTTATTTTTTATTTATACTTACAATTAAATACTTATAGTTTGATTTTAGGTAACAAAAATTATATTCTTTTTGCTATTGAAGAATATTATAGTTTTATTTTAGTTGATCATAACATAATATTTTAATTGGTTGTTTTTATTTTCATAAAAGTTTTGTAGTTCATTTTGTTTGCTATTAATTCATTATTTGAGCTAAATGACTCTGAAATTGGAAAGCATTTCAAAGTGAACTCTGAAAAGGTTGAAAGTTGGCATGGTATCATAATTTCACCCACATAGCATGTGCATGTATAAAACGGACAATGGTAGCATGTTCGTCTGTTACAAATTTGGCATGGTATCATCATAATAGTTGCGGGAGAAAGTCTTCACTTTTTCTTCGCTTGTGTCATTTGCTTATTGCGCCGTAACCATGGATAATCTTTATTGTTTATCAGGATGCTTGGGTCAGCCTTGACATTGAAGGAAGGAATTTCATGAAACTTTTCATAATCGTCAGACATGTCTGTATTGCCGTCCACTCCCAGGATGTCCCTTTTTCCTGAAAGAACTATGTGGCGCTTTGGCTCATCGTATGATGTATTCGCTTCCTTATCTTTTCTTTTTCTCGGTTTGGTAGACATGTCCTTCACATAGATAACCTGTGCCACATCATTGGCTAGGATGAACGGTTCGTCAGTGTACCCAAGATTTCTCAGATCCACTGTTGTCATTCCGTACTGTGGGTCTACCTGTACCCCGCCGCCTAACAGATTGACCCATTTGCACTTAAACAAAGGGACCTTAAAATCAGGTTCGTAGTCAAGTTCCCATATGTCCACTATGTAACCATAATATGTGTCATTTCCGCTCTCGGTTGCTGCATCAAAGAGGACAACGCTGTTTTGGTTGGTGCTCTTTTGATCTTGGGCGATCGTGTAAAATGTATTCCCATTTATCTCGTATCCTTTGTAAGTCAATACAGTCAAAGACGGTCCCCTGGACAACAAGTACAACTCATCACAAACAGTATTGTCACCTCTGAGACGTGTTTCCAACCAACTGCTGAAAGTCCTGATGTGTTCACATGTAATACAGTCGTCGCATTGCTCCGGGTGTTTGGAGCGCAAACTGTGCTTGTGTTCATCGACATACGGGGTCACCAAGGTAGAGTTCTGTAGAACTGTGTAGTGTGCTTGAGACCAAGAATATTCGTCCCTGCATATTATTGAGTCTCTTCCAAGAGTGCCTTTCCAGTCAGTCTCCCCTCATACCGCGATTTAGGGAGACCTATCTTGTTAAGGCCAGGAATGAAGTCAACACAAAACCCGATAACATCCTCTGTTTGATGGCCCATGGAGATGCCTCCTTCTGGCCTAGCGCGGTTACGGACATATTTCTTTAGGACTCCCATGAACCTCTCAAAGGGGAACATATTGTGTAGAAATACGGGCCCCAGGATGACAATCTCGTCGACTAGATGAACTAGGACGTGCGTCATGATATTGAAGAAGGATGGTGGGAACACCAGCTCAAAACTGACAAGACATTGCGCCACATCACTCCTTAGCCTTGGTACGATTTCTGGATCGATCACCTTCTGAGAGATTGCATTGAGGAATGCACATAGCTTCACAATGGCTAATCAGACGCTTTCCGGTAGAAGCACCCTCAATTCAAC
>NW_025256991.1:0-1823 GCF_018294505.1 Triticum aestivum
GTGCGCCATTAGTAAAACATTCTAATGGCGTGCTACTAATGGCGCACCGGTAGTGCGCCATTAGTAGGCAAAACCGATGCGCCATTAGTAGGCCTTTTCCTAGTAGTGGCATACGTGAATTAGGTGCCAGTTTGGATCAGTTACAATGGTGCGGTAGAGCAGATCGGTTCAGACGTGTTGCATGGGAAGCAATTTCTTGAGTAGGTTTATCTGCTTGCTCCTCCTATATTTTGATGCTTATGTCCTAATGATCTGCCAAGTTCTGTGTATCACTTGCTAAGTCGCAAAATATAACATGCTGAGTATACTGTACTTTAGTTGGATCATCGAGCAAGAAGTATGCTCTTACAATATTGCGGGTACTGCTTATTTCGCCAATTCCTTTTGTGGAAGGTGGGTGTTCTTAGGAATGTTCCTTTTGAGAGTGAGCTTCTGTCGGGTTGCATTAGTACCTAACACTCATTTTATTTGCCATTCCAACTATCGCTTGCAAAAGAGAGCAAGGGATATAGAAGAAATCTCCAGGCAGCTATTGATTAATGGTTTTCTTTTTCACTCTGGATTTGCAAAGTGATTTCCATCTATTCTTTGCTTGGTGCTCAGGTAGTGTTCACTACTAGGTTCAAAGTCGTATGCTCAGATTATCTATCAGATCGTGAAATTCACTTCTTTTATAAGCCTGTCCTTAGGTACACTGGAGATGAAGTTCAATCAACAGTACAGACTTCTATTGAGTAGGCTAATTATTAAGTTCATATATAATTATGTGTCTTGAAGTCTTGTTATTTTTCATTTCTTATAGGAAATAAATCATCAGTGGCATACTTGGTTTCCCATATTATTTTTGGTTATAGATTTAAAGTGACCTTAACCCAAACATCTGAAAAGGAAATTAAAGCTATGTACAGAGAGAATGTGTTGACTCACATGCTTGGCATGAATTCCGGTATGCTTACCGTGAGTGAGACCACTTCACTTTGCTTCCAATATAGTAGATGCCGGAAGTGGTGCTCTTACATACAATCGTCAGAGATGTATATGTAGCCATTTCCTCTGTAGAAAGGAATGATATTTTAGTTGGTTGTGAGTTTCATTGCTGGAGAGGACCGATTATCTTCCCCTGCAAGTTTATTTTTAGGTACCTATGTATTATTCTCATGATCCCCTTGTTTGGGAGACCTACCTAGGCTATGCACGTACATATAGTATTGCCATGTTCTCCTTGTTCATGCATCATCCAAGGTTGCTGCCAAATTGATGTTCCATGGCTGCCATTTGTTTTGTTGAACAGTTTGCCAAACTGATTTTCCATTACTCTATGTACTGGTGTTACAGACTACTATTTGTTTTGTCTGGCTTAGTAAGTAATTCATTTGGTTATGCCCCTTTTCTTTTTGAACTATATCATTTGCCAACCTCTTCATTATCTGACTACAAATATGTTCCTATATACAGATGTCATTGGGAGGGCCTGGTTTGCATATGCGGTTGGGAGCGGCTGTATTGTTTGGTCCTCAACAATTTTGACTGGAGATTCCTGGGCTTTACCATTGTGAAATCATGTGAGAAGAGGTGTTCCAAGAATTCTTTTTAAAGGCATGTGTATACAGGCCATGTGTCTTACTATCGTTTTTTTTTTTTGTCTTTGTGAGTTACTGAAAAGATCTTGGGATGTTTGATTGGTTTCAACTCATATTATGTGTCTTGAAGTCTTGTTATTTTCCATTTCTTATAGGAAATAAATCATCAGCGGCATACTTGGTTTCCCGTATTATTTTTGGTTATAGATTTAAAGTGACCTTAACCCAAACATCTGAAAAGGA
>NW_025256992.1:0-1823 GCF_018294505.1 Triticum aestivum
GTATCTGGGAGTTGCACAATCTCATGGTCTAAGGAAACGATACTTGACATTAGAAAAGCTCTTAGCAAACGAACTACACGATCTTGTGCTATGCTTAGGATTGGGTCTTGTCCATCACATCATTCTCCTAATGATGTGATCCCGTTATCAATGACATCCAATGTCCATGGTTAGGAAACCATAACCATCTATTGATCAACGAGCTAGTCAACTAGAGGCTTACTAGGGACATGTTGTGGTCTATGTATTCACACATGTATTACGGTTTCCAGTTAATACAATTATAGCATGAACAATAGACAATTATCATGAACAAGGAAATACAATAATAACCATTTTATTATTGCCTCTAGGGCATATTTCCAACAAACGCCACCGCCAAGCCCAAGCGATGATGCCTCCACGACCCCTAGCACATAAGCCGTGCCGACGCCGACCAGCCCGCGCACGCCGACTCCCGCCAGTCCGACGCCGGAGGCCGACGCCGTCATTTGAGTCATTGCCTGCGCGTCCTTTCTTTTTGAACGCCGAACTTTTTATTGATCGCCAAACTGTGGCAAGGTGATCACCGATCGCCGGGACTTTGTGGCGCTGATCGCCGGACTTGTGGCGTTTTTTGGTAATGGAAATGGACAAGTTTGAATTTACGATGCCTTGGGGGCCGGCACCTGGGGGCGTGGCTGGGACCTAGATCGCCCCCAGGGCCTAAATAGCGTCGGGCGAGTGTCCGAAAAAGCGCCGGCCTATGCGCTGGTGGGCCAAATGAGTGGAGATGCTCTAAGTTGTCGATGGCACCAGCCACACCAGTGCGCCTTGGCCCCGCTCCTCCCTCCTGCTTGGTGGGACGGTCAGTGGCAAAGCCCCGCCCCGTCCCAGGGATGTGAGGAGGCTACTGGTGAGCCCAGTTTTGCATTAACTAGTCACCACGTCGAATGTAGGGTTTTTTTGCCGTGCCCCAAATGGTGCCAGTTTTGGTAATCGTACATCACTTTGTGGCAAAAACGACAAATTTGACCTATGGACAAAAAAAATTCACAACTTGAACTGTCTTTGAAATTTTTTCGCTGCGCTGATTCTTTTGTGTAGCGCCCGACACATAGGCGTCACACTACACTGTGCAACGCCTAGTTGACAGGCGCTACACGTCTGACCAGTGTCACACTCTAGACTGTCTAAAAATTGCTAAGTGTGTGTAACGCCTAAGAGCTAGGCGCTACACCATCACTACAAAAAAAAGACACATCCGTGACATTTTGGGCCGAACGAAAATCTTTTCTGTCATACTTATGACACTTCTATGACGATAATTGTGACAAAACCCGGTATCATCATAGATGTGGTGGGCTCCTACTTCTATGACAAAAAATCATGATAGAAAATGGGCTTTTCGTCCTGGGCGGGTCGGAGACGCAGCTGCATGACATTCTTTGGGCCGTCCATGACGGAAAAAACCGTGGTAGAAGCGAGGGCGAGGAAAATATCGGGGTGTTCCCGGTTACGGTGGGTGGTCGGGGCCGAGCGATGCGCGTTTCTCTCGTACACGCACGCGCGTGGGTGCGAGGCGTTAGGCTCTAACTGAACCCGAGCGAGGCGTTGGGCTCTAACTGAACCCGAGCGATTGCACTGCAGGCTACGCATTACTGAACCCGAGCGATCGATCGATGGCTGTTAACTGAACCCGATCGAGCGATTCCTTCGCTACTGCTGCTAACTGAAGCCGATTGATGCTGCCTTTGGATGAACAGTGAGCGTTGCTGGAGGGGGGGGGTTTGGATGAACAGTTCCCGGTGGGGGTGGATGAACAGGACCCCGTGGCGTTGCCT
>NW_025256993.1:0-1823 GCF_018294505.1 Triticum aestivum
TCGACTAGGGAGCCCTCAATGCAGCCAAGTCCAAGGACAAGGCGGCAGAGACCTCGGCGTTCATGCGCGCACCGCGCCCCTCTCAGGAGGCGCGGGACCAGCTGCGTCATGGCATTCGCAGCGCCATATGTCCGCTGGGCCAAGATCAAGCTGGTGGTTCTCGTGGCGCTCAAGACCAACATGCAGGTCAACATGCTGGCTCGAGCGAAGTACGGTCGCCTGGATGGGGCACTGCTCCTTCTAACGTGGTTAGAAGTCCGAGCACGCCCCACTCCTCGCACCATTCACCTCTGCCGCCCACCACTCCAGCTGAAGCCTTGGCGCGAGCTCAACTGCTCCTAGACTATCCTCCGACGGCGGACAAGACCGACGAATGGAGGGCCACTATCCAGAGCCTCATCGGCTTCTCCAACGGCGACACTGCGCGGCAACCAAGCACCTCGCTGCCGCGACAGGACAGCCGGACGCGAGCCGATGGCAACAAGACCGGGGGAGGTGCGACTTCCATGCACTCTCCACTACGAAGGCCAAAATCGCCGACTCGCCGGATCCACCCCGACAGCGGCTCCACCGCGTCGTCGGACCCACGAGCTCGTCGCGACCAGCGCCAAGTTCTCCATGAACGACAACAAGAAGATGCTCGAACCGGCATCAAGCGCCGAAGAGAAGCGCGACGTCAATCCGACAAGCGCGCTGGGCCCTCTGTTGACATGCATGCGCCAGGGGAACCAGGCGATCTGCCGTACGCAGTAGGTTGTCCTGCGTTCACCCGTGAGCTGCGGCAAGTCTAGTGGCCCAGCACAAAGAATTTCAAACCAGACGTACCAGAGAAGTACGACGGCAAGACGCATCCATCGGAGTTTCTCAGCATCTACACCATCGCGGTGCAGGCTGCCGGGGGACGGGACGACAAGATCCTTGCCAACTACTTCCCGCTGGTACTCAAGCCCAACGTCAGGTCCTGGCTCATGCACTTGCCGGACAATTCCGTCTCCTCTTGGGCAGATTTATGCCATCAGTTTGTCGGCGCCTTTACAAGCGGCCACAAGCCACATGGCCAAGAGAGCGATCTTCACCTGCTCGCCTAGAAGGAAGGAGAGCCACTGCGCAAGTACATTCAGAGATTCAGCCGTGTACAGCACAACATCCCAGACGTCCACCCCGCCGCGATCATCAGCGCGTTCCATCAGAACGTGCGAAATCGAAGGATGAGGGAGGAGATGGCGATGTGTAAGATCAGAGATGTCAGTGAGCTTTACGCCCTGGCCGACAAGTGTGCACGCGCTGAAGAGGGGAGGAGGCTCCCCGGAGAGAGTACAGGAGCAGGAGGATCCGACAGTGAGGATGCCGCCCCGACAAGGAAAGGCCGGCGGCGGAACAACAGAAGGAAAAAGGGCAAGGAAGTGCTAGCTGTCGAGCAGACCGACAACGGAGGTGGCACCAAGGAAGCTAAAGCTGGTGGCTCCGACAAGGAGGCCCAGCCTGTGGCGGCCGCCGACAAGCAGGACAGCTCCGGCAAGCAGTATTGTAAGATTCACCACACCAAGGGTCACGATCTCCAGAACAGCAAGAAAGTCGAACAGCTTGTTGAGCAACAGAAAGCTGAGTACGAGCGGCGCGACAAGGAGAAGGCCCAGGAAGGTGCTGGTGGATCCGGCAAGAAACGTCCTGGCCGAGGAGGACGCCGCGGCAAGGCCAAGCAGCGGCAAGGAGACAGACCTCCCCGCGGCCGCGACAAGGATGAAGACGACGACGATGACGAAGACGTGGATGATGACGAGGCCGACGAGCAGGAATTTCAGAAAGCTACAGAGGTCCTGTGC
>NW_025256994.1:0-1823 GCF_018294505.1 Triticum aestivum
TTTTTTCCTTAAAATCAGACTAATTGTAAGTCTGCTTCTATGCCTGACGTAACTCAGCATTAGTATCTTCCATATACATTCATTGTCACTCGATGAATTCCGGCTGATGGGGCCTTCCCTTTTCATATGCGTGCATTTAGCTAAATTGCCATCTAATTGCTCCCGTTAATCACAAATGCAAGTGCAGTCTGAAAGTTGAAGGATGACATGTTCTCTAGGGTCAGCAACAATTGAAAAAAAATAGTGGTACGTGGTACCCAAGGTAATACTTGAAAATTATTCATGGATGATGTGATTTCCACTTTGTTCTCATGCTCTCATGATCTTTTAGTGACCTCAGTGTCATGTAAATTAACTAGATATACAGTTGTGGTACTTGATTTGGAAACACCATAAAAAGCATACTACAACAAAAAGAATCTTCTAATTTCTATCTTCGACTTCTTGAACGGTGCACTTCAAAATTTTCATTAATTCTATCATCTACCTATGGAAGACGATCCAAAATGGATGCTCTGAAAAGTACTGGTATGTAGCCTTTTAATTTCTATGACGTACACTCACTGCTACCTGTTTTGCACTTGATCTGATGTTTTGGGATATACACTTAAACAACTTATTTGTTTAGATTTTCCACATATTCTGCTCAAGTAAAACATATGTATATGTTCAGTTCGTCTTCTTAATGTCTTGACCAATTCGTCAATGAGGCTAATTGCCTGTAGTTATTTTGCGCCTACTATCCTTTAAAATTGTTAAAAGAACTTCCCCGAGATATGTAATACTGATGCTCCTACTATTTTCGGCCATTATATTATAGCTTATGGATTTATTTCTTCTAAATTTATAAATTCACAAAGGATTATAATAAGGCTGCTGAGTTGTTGGGGTTAGGAAGTCTACTACATGTACGTCAAAACTTATGGTTTGAGGCTACGACCATAGCTTTTCAAGACTATTTTTTTCCCTCTTTTGCTCCTCCAATACACATTGTCCCTTTTTGTTGGATAACCAATTCTCTTTGTGCTCATTTTCTCTTCGTGAAGATTTATTTTGCTACGACCATAAGGTTTGTTTTGACTAAAATGTCTATAGATAGATATAAACTTTTAATGGTCTTCACAATTCTATCAATCAATAGACACTTGAAGAAAATCCAGCCTATATAATTAATATATACACTTTGGCCCATACATGTTGCAAGTATTTTTTGAATTATATTTACATAGTCTGTTTTACTTCTATGCATTGACAATATATATTAGGACACAATACATGCTCACTACCGGGATTCCCAATTTTGCTTTGTGTCAAATGCATCCGGCAAATGCAAAAAAAAACTCAGCAATACTCGGAAAACACGACTATGATGGAGGCCTGCTGGCAAAGTTTTTTTTGCCAGGTTCTTTTCCACGGGCACTTAGTAGACACCTGCAAGAATATCGCCTATTCCAAAACACAGGGAACTTAGCAAACAAATGACACAGATGGAATGACGAGTTAACGGCCTTGGCACATGGCACCATAGTTTTGCCGTTTTCCGCACTCGGCAAAACTATGCTCCCATAGGGCTACCCAGATGGCGCCATGTGTTATATTTGTTGAGTACAACATTAGGCAAAGGGTTCTTAGATACTAGTATTCTAGCCTAAAGAAGGTGACTCTGAATGTCCATGTTGCTTGATTGCTAGCTTGATGCTAATATTTTATCTGCTTTTCGATTTAAAAATCTCCATGAAGGATGTTTCTAAAATCTGCGTATAACATCACCTGCATCGGATGTTTCTGTAGCATTTGAGGATGAGAAAATGGGGTATATGGTG
>NW_025256995.1:0-1823 GCF_018294505.1 Triticum aestivum
TATATATATATATATATATATATATGTGTGTGTGTGTGTGTGTGTGTGATGAACAGTACGCTAGCCTTTTAAAAAATGTATACTTTTGTACAGTAGTACTCCACTATTGATGGATTGCGCCATGGAGCAAAAATTGAAATTTTAAAAAAAGGTGGTACATATAGAGAGCGCTCATCGCCAAATTATGCATATAGTACTATTAAAAAAGCTAGTACGTGCTTAATTGGGCTAAATTCTATTAAAGAAATACTAGTACTAGTATGTACATACTGAAGAGTTAAAGTAACGAGAAGAAACATAACATAGTTCTGCTTGGGGCTCAGCACAACACACCCCTCAAATTAAACTAAGCACACCTGAAATTAAACTATGCAACTAATCCGGTAGACACTGCATTAGAAGTTTAGAACCGCCATGAGCAATGACACTGCCACCTTACTCGGAGTCCTCGTCCACATCCTCGACTTCGTCCTTGTCCCTCTTCCTCTTGGCCGATACTTCTTTGCTTGAACCGCCAACTTGGCTGTTGCTCTTCATCCAACCCTTGTAGATATTGAAACAAAGGTAGCCATCCATTGTAGCGTAGTGGATGTGGTCTATATCTAGTACATTCCGCTGCCATGCATGACGATGAAACGTGTAATGAGGTTTCTCCAGTTTGCGGTACGAAGGATGCACCATGGCTCCTACCAGGGTCAGCATTGAGGGCTGACGAGAGGGCACCAGCCGATTCTTCTGGAGGTCGAAGGGGTTGCCTACAGCGAGGCATATCCGACGCAGGACTTCTTTGTCGTTCTTAAAGTCTACAGTAATGAATTTGACTATTTTGTCCTCGAGGAAGTTCTTAAAATCCTGGCACTCAACATCGGCATGGCATATGTGGTAGACCAAGCAAACGTTATGTACGCAAACCTGGATCACGGCGGGCTTCTTCCTCTCTTCGTCCTTTAGATCCTTCTCTCATCCCACGACTGTGGTATACTCAACATCTAGCCCAGTGAACCACTCATCATGTGAGTTTTCAAACATGCGCCTGAAGCGAGAAAGGCATCCTTTCACCGTCGCAGAAGTAGGGGTGTGATGACGTCGAACTCATCGCTGGTGATGGTTCTAACCTTGTACTCACCGCCGATCGGGGAGATTTGGGACGCCATGGATTTGGGAGGTGGGTTAGGATTAGTGGAACTGCCGTAATGTGAATGGACGGGACGACTAGGAGCGAACCGCCGTAGTATTAAAGGACGTGTGGGAAAGAGTAGGAGCGAACTGCCAGTGTGCGAACGGCAGGGTAGTGGCTTTCCATTCTCCCATGATACGGGCTTCCGAGAGCCCTTGGATCTGAGATCGAACGGTTGCATGGCGTGATTCTAGACCTATGGGTGAATATCCTATCCTGGAGGGGTATTCTTAAAATTTTCAGCAACTTAGCATGCGACCGTTTGATCTCAGATCCAAGGGATGCCAGCAGCCCGTATCATGGTCGCACCTACCACGACCGTCATGTCGCTCGCGTGGTCACGCCCTTGGAGATTTAACACGGTGCATTAGGCTATCTGATGTTGGCATGTTATACATAGTCATCACTTAGTCACTCATACTACAACAAGGTTGGCTATAAGGTTGGCTATAAGTGTACTACAACAAGGTTGGCTATAAGGTTGGCTATAAGTGTATTTTTTTACTCCTCTCTATCTCTTTCTTCGTACTCCCTCCGTCCCATAATATAAGAATGTTTTTGACACTAGCTAGTGTAGTGTCAAAAACGTTCTTATATAATGGGACACAGGGAGTACTAGTATTTATTGCATTTGCCAAGGAGTGAC
>NW_025256996.1:0-1823 GCF_018294505.1 Triticum aestivum
TGTTCACCACACCTAAAACGAAAGAACGTTTTCATCAGCGAGCGGAAGGAAGCATCTAGATGTTCTTCATAAACTAAATTCAAGACTGGAAGAAACACTCACCAACTGTATTTCAAAATGGGGACTCACATTAGTATGTGCAGTCTGAGCCAATGGCGCTGTTGTTAGTGGGTACCATCGCATGAAAAATAGCGCAAGGGGTAAGCGCCCTGAAGCACTGTAGGTTGCCTTCGTTTTCAGGGTACAAAACTATGGTATCGGCGGAAGCGTCAACAACAATGTTTATGTTTGTCTTTGCTAGTCGAGCCCTTGAAGTGAGTGTTCAGGACAAGAAACAAATCAACAAATGATTGGTCAGGGATAGGAGCATTGCTAAAGAAAAGAAGGAAATAGAGGAAAAAGCAATGAAACTTCAAACTTACCATCTAAGGTGGTGAGCGCATTAGTGCCAGCCTCTGCAATACTCCTGGCCCAGTCATACGACATAAGGTGCATGAAATCTAAGAGCATCTTGCTGAAGACGGTTATCCTAGGTTGGTTGTGCGGAGGAATGAAAGCATGCTTGTGTAAGCAAAAGATACCCAAATTTAGAACTGTACTTATCTGCAACAACAAGGTAGACCAAGTGTCGTTCAGATGGTAACAATTGTTTTTGGATCACGCATGCAGGTCCTAGACGACGAACCACCACGACATCAGTATGCACTTCATCTGGAAACCAGCCATGCTGGAGACACACGCTGGCCGCCACTTCTATTTTTTGAGTGAGCCAGGACAGCCGGACACCGCCGACCAATCTGAATAGGTGGGTCGACCCAAATTTCGGTTTTGATGCTTGTAATAGCCATTACCTTGGCATGCACATTTGTGAGCATAGTTAGTCTCGTGTTTAGTGAATTATGCAATGTATTGTTCAAAAGTCACCTTTCTTCTTGCTCAAAATAGAAACGAGGCAGCATGTCCATTATTTTTCTTTGAACCAATAAAATCTAGATATTCTAATAACATGCTAAAAGTGTGTCTACCATTGAATGATGCTATTTGAAAGCCAATGTTGCCTTACTACTCTCTAGTGTCTATTAGTTCAAAGACTATGCAAAATGATGCTATTTGGAAAGTCGATGGAATTGGAAGACAACGGAAGACGAGAGCATGAAATGAAACTTCTTCTTATGGGCCAGGCGAATATTACCTACTATTTATTTTTCATTAGTTATTGCTCAAGTATTTTTTTCCTATCTCTAACATTATTCGTTTCCAATATATTTATTTTTCTTCCTTTTTGTTTTCTGAAAATAAAAATGAATTTTTCTAATTCCAGAGCAAGGAAGATTGTACACATGAAAATCACGACGCACGATAAGAAGATCCCGGACGACTGGAAATAGTTTCAACCTTGATGAATAAGGGTAGGAAGAACATTTTGCTAGCTTGGTGAGAGCTAGGTTGGACTGACTGACAACTATCTAACTGCCTGCCTTTCGCAGGTTACAACTGTTATTTACAACATGCTAGACAGAGCGCTGATCAGATGATGGTGACGATGGTCATGTAGGTTCCTAGATGACAAGTGCCACGCCATCATTATGCCTTTCATCTGAAAGTTGTTGGGGATCTCCTTGAACCTGGAGTACCATGCATCCACCACACATGAAACCAGAGGATGTTTTAATCAATGAGCAGAAGGAAGTATCCAGATGTTCTTCATAAACTGAATTCAAGACTGGAAGCAAACACTCACCAGCTGTATTTGAGAATGGGAACTCGCTTTAGTACACGCAGCCCCAGCCAGCAGCGCTGTTGTAAGGTGGTACCATCACATC
>NW_025256997.1:0-1823 GCF_018294505.1 Triticum aestivum
ATGCGTGAGTGTCCCCAGACGAACCCCAATCAATCTGCTAAAGCTGTTGGCCGTGGCAAGCCGACAGGAAAAGTGTTTCATGCCAAACCGGTCACCGCTTCACGTGGCCATGTCAACTGTATCTCTGCCGAAGAAGCTCAAGAAGATCCCAACGTCGTTCTCGGTACGCTTCTTGTTAATTGCCACCCGGCATCTGTTCTTTTCGATACAGGAGCCTCTCATTCTTTTATATCTGAAAATTATGCTCGTTTGCATAACGTTGCATTCTGTGACTTGCCATCCTCCATGGTAATTCAAACTCCGGGATCCAAATGGCAAACTTCTAGAGTAAGCCATGGAAATGAAATCCAAGTCGACAGACTTGTTTTTCTTGCATCTTTGATAGCCCTTAAATCTTCAGATATTAATATCATTTTGGGTATGGACTGGATGTCAGCTCATCAAGCCAAAATTGATTGCTTCTCTAGGACCGTTCAACTCACCCATCCTTCGGGGAAGATAGTCAATGTTTTGACTCGAATAGCCAAGCAACAATTATATTCTCTTAACGCCAGCCCTTTGCTAGACCTTGAGGACGTTCCGGTAGTTCGTGATTTTCCGGATGTCTTTCCAGAGGAATTGCCAGGGGTTCCACCTGACAGGGATGTTGAGTTCGTAATAGACCTCATTCCAGGAACCGTTCCGATTGCTAGAAGGCCTTATAAGATGGCACCCCTAGAACTAGCCGAGCTTAAGAAACAACTCGATGAATCCTTGAAAAGGGGTTTCATCCGTTCCAGTTCATCTCCGTGGGCTTGCCCCGTCCTATTCGTTAAGAAGAAGGATGGTACGGACCGGATGGTTGTAGATTACCGACCTGTCAATTTGGTCACAATCAAGAACAAATACCCGCTTCCCAGGATCAACGATCTGTATGATCAGCTCGCTGGATCCTCGGTCTTCTCCAAGATGGATTTGAGGTTGGGCTACCATCAAATCAAAATCAGAAACGGGGACATTCCTAAAACGGCCTTTGTTACTCGTTATGGCCAATACGAGTACACCGTCATGTCCTTCGGTTTAACCAACGCTCCAGCCACCTTTTCTCGGTTAATGAACTCAATCTTCATGGAGTATTTGGATAAATTCGTCGTAGTTTATCTCGATGATATACTCATATACTCCAAGAACGAGGAAGAACATGCCGAACATCTAAGGCTAGTGTTGAAGAAACTTCGAGAGCATCGCCTTTATGCCAAATTCTCTAAATGTGAATTCTGGTTGCCAGAAGTGACCTATCTGGGTCATGTAATATCTGGTAAAGGTATTGCGGTTAACCCTGAGCGAGTTCAAGCCGTCCTTGAATGGACTCCACCCGAATCGGTCAAGCAAGTTCGGAGTTTTCTAGGCTTAGCGAGCTATTGCCGTCGCTTTGTCGAGAACTTCTCCAAAGTTGCTAAACCTCTAACCGAACTCCTCAAGAAAGATAAGAAGTTCGAATGGACTCCACAATGTGAGCACAGCTTTCAGGAACTGAAAAGACGCCTGACTTCTGCTCCCGTGCTGGTACCACCAGACTTCTCCAAAGACTTTGTTATCTACTGCGACGCCTCGCGACAAGGACTAGGTTGCATTCTCATGCAAGATCGACACGTAATTGCTTACGCTTCACGGCAATTGCACCCACATGAGGAGAATTATCCTACTCATGATCTAGAACTTGCAGCCGTAGTCTATGCACTTAAGACCTGGCGACATTACCTCCTCGGTAATCGTTGCGAAATATTCACTGATCACCAAAGTCTGAAGTATATTTTCACCCAACCGGATTTGAATCTCAGGCA
>NW_025256998.1:0-1823 GCF_018294505.1 Triticum aestivum
TTAGATTGCAGCCAGGTGAGAACATGGAATTCAAAGAGATTAGATAGATGACGGATCTGATAGTTGGCTTGATTTAGATCCGAAGCGCTGGTGGATTTTGGAAGCTGAGGGCGGATGAGTAGAAGTAGGCGGCACGGCAGCAGACACGGCGGGTCGACCATGACCATCGAGCTGTAGCTCGGATTGTGCAGGGATAATTTCCTGGACGGCGCAGCAAGCCATATGCATCGGAAGGGGTGATAGACGGCTTCGGTGTTGGCTTGTACGCAGATATTGCAGTCCCGACATTGGAAGATCGGTGTTGGCTTGTACGCAGATTGTAGTACCGACATTGGAAGATCGAAGAGGATTGGAAGGAGAAGGCTTAGGAAGATACTTTCGTGAGTATTTTTTGAGGAAGGACCGCTCCTTTTCCATCGGGAGGAGAGAGAAAGAATAAGGATGAGGGATCGTTGGAATAGTAGATGGGTTGAGATGGCAGTTACGGTTCAATCTCGTTTTTTAATAACTGGATCCAATCTTTTTTGTCACAACGTACGTACGTGAGCCTTTTAAGAAAAGTCCTCCAACTAAACAACTCTTATTTTCTTTAAAAATATATTAAATATGTATATATTGACTGATCTGAACCGTAATAACTCGGTTCCACCGAGATTAATGGTTCGTAATTACTGATTAACGTTGGAATTTCTTGGAAGTCAAGAATTAGTATTAAATAAATAAAAATTATAAAAATATTAAATATGTATATATCGACTAATCTGAACCGTAATAACTCGGTTCCACCAAGATGAACGGTTCCTATTTACTGATTAACGTTGCAATTTCTAGGAAGTCAAGAATTAGTATACTTAGGTATTAGGTATTAGGTATTAGGTATTAGGTATAGGTATTAGGTATTAGGTACTTAGGTATTAGGTATTAGGTATAGGTATTAGGTATTAGGTATTAGGTACTTAGGTACTAGATATTAGGTATAGGTATAGGTATAGGTATAGGTATAGATAGATAGATAGATAGATAGATAGATAGATAGATAGACAGATGTTGGAGCATTTTTAAGTGTAATGAACATTAATTAAAATTACACAAAGATTTTCTTCATATGTTACAAACATTTTTGTAAAATTGTGTGGGAAAACATTTTCTATGTTGTGAACATTTCTCCTATAAACCTCCCTACACTACCCACTGTTCTGGGGTGTTCGGGGCATGCATGCAATCTGGCTCACATGATCTGCCTTGCTGGCCTGATTTTACGATGCTTTTAAAAATAAAGAACCCGAGGCAGCTGTTGGAGAAGCAGACGTGACGGGCATCCTCCTGCTCGGTCCGGCAGATGACGGTCTTCTTCCTCGCTCTCTCAAAGCAAGTGAGGAAGACTGTGTGTAACTATGTCTCAGTGTCGGTGGGTTTATATAGCAAGCGGTCGGTGAGGAATCGCTTCACTGAGCTACGTACATTAAAAGTCGTGATAGGCCATGAGATTGAATTCGGTGTTCGCTGAGCTGTGTACATTAAAACTCACGGGTCAAAGTATGACAACATGTACCAACTAAAAATTGCTAGATCTGAACAACTAAAAATCATAAACTTAAGCATGAAAAAATTGCAAGATATGAACAACTAAAAATCATGAACCCGAGCAGCTAAAAATCATGAACTTGTGCGTGAAAAACATGCATTTGAACAAGTAAAAAGTCACGAACTTAAGCATGAAAAAATTGCAAGATCTGAAAAATTGCAGCACCTTAGCCACATAGCGAGCAAGTAATGGCAGCGCCCAACGAGGGGCGGGGGGTGGCAGCGGCCGGAAGAAGACC
>NW_025256999.1:0-1823 GCF_018294505.1 Triticum aestivum
CGATATATAATAATATAGGTTCGCCCAGGTTGGGCGCGGCCAGGACTGGATTTGTTGCCAATATGGCCTTAATTTCTTCGAGTCCGGCCGTGGCAGCATCCGTCCATTCAAAGTGTTCGGTGCACCGGAGGAGGCGATAGATGGGCAGCGCCTTTTCTCCCAAACGGGAGATGAAGCGGCTTAGAGCCGCCACGCATCCAGTTAGTTTTTGTATTTGTTTGAGGTCTTTTGGGATATCCAATTGTGACAAAGCCCGGATCTTGGCTGGGTTTGCTTCAATTCCTCTGCCGGATATAATGAAGCCCAAGAGCTTTCCGGCTGGTACGCCGAAAACACATTTTTCCGGGTTGTCGAATGCTCGGAGGTTGTCGAATGTAAGCCGCAAATCGTCTACTAGAGTTTCGATGTGTTTGGTCTTAACGACCACATCGTCTACGTATGCCTTCACTGTTTTGCCTATCTGGGTAGCCAGACATGTCTGAATCATGCGCTGATATGTTGCGCCGGCGTTTTTGAGTCCGAAGGGCATTGTGTTGAAGCAGAATGGTCCGTATGGAGTAACCAATGCCGTTGCGGCCTGGTCTTTTTCCGCCATCTTGATTTGATGGTATCCGGAGTATGCGTCGAGGAAGCACAATGAATCGTGCCCTGTGGTAGCATCGATGATTTGGTCGATGCGAGGGAGAGGGAAAGGGTCCTTTGGACATGCCTTGTTAAGGTCTTTGAAATCGACAGAAAGGCGCCAGGATTTGTCCTTTTTTGGTACCATTACCAGGTTGGCTAGCCAGTCCGGATGTTTTATATCTCTGATGAATCCGGCTTCTAAGAGTTTGGCTAGCTCCTCTCCCATTACCTGTCTTTTGGGTTCGGAAAATTGCCGAAGAGCCTGTTTGACTGGCTTGAATCCTTTTAGGATATTTAGGTTGTGTTCTGCCAGCCTGCGTGGGATTCCTGGCATATCTGAAGGGTGCCAGGCGAAAATGTCCCAGTTTTCCCGAAGGAATTCTCGTAGTGCGGCTTCTACATCAGGATTTAATTGTGCCCCAATGGAGGCCGTCTTTTTGTGGTCCGTTGGATGGACCTAGAATTTGACTATTTCGTCTGCTGGTTTAAAAGAGGTGGACTTAGACCTCTTATCGAGTATCACATCGTCCCTATCCACCGTGGAGCGTAGCGCAGTGAGTTCCTCTGCCGCTAGGGCTTCGGATAATGCCTCTAGGGCCAGTGCGGCTGTCTTATTTTCAACGCGGAGTGCTATATCTGGATCACTGACAAGAGTGATTATTCCATTGGGCCCAGGCATTTTGAGCTTATATACCCGTAATGGGGTATAGCTTGGAAGATTGTGAATGCCTCTCGCCCTAACAAGACGTGATATCCGCTGCCGAATGGGGCCACTTGGAACGTGACCTCTTCGGACCTGTAATTGTCCGTCGAGCCGAACACTACATCCAGTGTGATTTTTCCTGTGCAGCGTACTTCTCGACTAGGGATTATTCCCCTGAAGGTTGTGCTGCTTCGCTCAATGCGGCTCCAGTCAATTTCCATTTTTTGAAGGGTTTCCTCGTAGATGAGGTTTAATCCGCTGCCGCCATCAATGAGTACCTTGGTAAGACGAAAGTCGTCCACTATCGGACTGAGGACCAATGCGGCTGGTGCTCGAGCTGTTCGGAATTTAGGTTCGTCGCTGGCATTGAAGGTGATAGCCGTGTCGCTCCATGGATTTGTTGTTGCTACTTGGTAGAGTTCGGCGAGGCTACGGATTGTTCGTTTCCGCATGTTATTTGATGCGAAAGTCTCGAAGACTGTTAATACCGTACTGG
>NW_025257000.1:0-1823 GCF_018294505.1 Triticum aestivum
AGATGCTTGCACCAGTCCATAGATGGATCGCTGGAGCTTGCACATTTTGTTAGCACCTTTCGGATTTGACAAAACCTTCTAGTTGCATCGTATACAACTCTTCTTTATTAAATCCATTAAGGAATTTAGTTTTGTTTATCCATTTGCCAGATTTCATAAAATGCGGCAATTGCTAACATGATTCGGACAGACTTTAAGCATAGATACGAGTGAGAATCTCTCATCGTAGTCAACACCTTGAACTTGTCGAAAACCTTTTTGCGACAATTTTAGCTTTGTAGATAGTAACACTACTATCAGCGTCTGTCTTCCTCTTGAAGATCCATTTATTTTCTATGGCTTGCCGATCATCGGGCAAATCCATCAAAGTCCATACTTTTGTTCTCATACATGGATCATATCTCAGATTTCATGGCCTCAAACCATTTTGCGGAATCTGGGCTCATCATCGCTTCCTCATAGTTCGCAAGTTCGTCATGGTCTAGTAACATGACTTCCAGAACAGGATTACGGTACCACTCTGGTGTGGATCTCACTCTGGTTTACCTACGAGATTCGGTAGTAACTTGATTTGAAGTTTCATGATCATCATCATTAGCTTCCTCACTAATTGGTGTAGGAGTCACAGGAACAAATTTCTGTGATGATCTACTTTCCAATAAAGGAGAAGGTACAATTACCTTATCAAGTTTTCTACTTTCCTCCCACTCACTTCTTTCGAGAGAAACTCCTTCTCTAGAAAGGATCCATTCTCAGCAACGAATTTGCCTTCGGATCTATGATAGAAGGTGTACCCAACATTTTTTTTTTGGGTATCCTATGAAGACGCACTTCTCCGATTTGGGTTTGAGCTTATCAGGTTGAAACTTTTTCACATAAGCATTGCAACCTCAAACTTTAAGAAACGACAACTTTGGTTTCTTGCCAAACCACAGTTCATAAGGCGTCGTCTCAACGGATTTTGATGGTGCCCTATTTAACGTGAATGCAGCTATCTCTAATGCATAACCCCAAAATGATAGTGGTAGATCGGTAAGATACATCATGGATTGCACTATATCCAATAAAGTACGGTTATGACGTTCGGACACACCATTACATTGTGGTGTTCCAGGTGGCATGAGTAGTGAAACTATTTCACATTGTTTTTAACTGAAGGCCAAACTCGTAACTCAAATACTCTTCTCTACGATCAGATCGTAGAAACTTTATTTTCTTGTTACGATGATTTTTCACTTCACTCTGAAATTCTTTGAACTTTTCAAATGTTTTAGACTTATGTTTCATCAAGTAGATACACTCATATCTACTCAAATCATTTGTGAAGATCAAAAAATAATGATATTTGTCGCGAGCCTCAATATTCATCGGACCACATACATCAGTATGTATGATTTCCAACAAATCTGTTGCTCGCTCCATTGTTCCAAAGAACAGAGTCTTAGTCATCTTGCCCATGAGGCATGGTTCGCAAGCATCAACTGATTCATAATCAAGTGATTCCAAAAGCCCATCAGCATGGAGTTTCTTCATGCGCTTTACACCAAAATGACCTAAACGGCAGTGCTACAAATAAGTTGCACTATCATTATTAACTTTGCATCTTTTGGTTTCAATATTATGATTATGTGTATCACTATGATCGAGATCCAACAAACTATTTTCATTGGGTGTGTAACCATATAAGGTTTTATTCATATAAACAGAACAACAATTTATTCTCTTACTTAAATGAATAACCGTATTACAATAAACATGATCAAATCATATTCATGCTCAACGCAAACACCAAATAACACTTATTTAGGTTCAACACTAATCTC
>NW_025257001.1:0-1823 GCF_018294505.1 Triticum aestivum
GATCTCATGGATGAAGAATTCGATAGCGAGTCCGACGCCTAGAGGAGTCCCAGTCAGTCTCGTGCGACCTTGGCTTTGGTCACTGTATTATATCCGCTTCCGCTACCCAAATAAATTCATTGAGCCTCACCTCGACGCTCGATGAGATGCCAGTTTGCGAACTGTGCTATCCACTCCCCATTGTGTTATTCCACTACCACTTATTTCTCGAGTCAGTAGTATGCCACCACACCATTGTGTTATATCTGCCATTATGTATAATTATTGGCGCGCTTGTAATAATCGTCAAGCATCCCAGCTCGACCCGTGTAATATATTCATGCTACTGGCTGTTTGTATCAAGAATTTGTCCACCAGTATGATGGATTTTCCTCATACTGGACTCAACAGATCGGTTTCTCAATAAACATCTTTATTGAAAAACCGGTCGTGACAAGCTTGGTACCAGAGCCAGGCTGACTGTAGGAAGCCACTAGGTGCGATCGCTAATCGGTTATTAGCTGTTGGGAACATTGCAGAAAACAAAAAATTTCCTACTCGTTTCACCAAGATCATCTAGGAGTTCATCTAGCAACGAGTTATTAGATGCATCTACATACCTTTGTAGATCGCGCACGGAAGCGTTCAAAGAACGGTGATGATGTAGTCGTACTCGACGTGATCCAAATCACCGATGACCAGCGCCGAACGGACGGCACCTCCGTGTTCAACACACGTACGGGACGGGAGACGTCTCCTCCTTCTTGATCCAGCAAGGGGGGAGGAAAGGTTGATGAACATCCAGCAGCACGACGGCGTGGTGGTGGATGCAGGGCGTCACAGCAGCAGGGCTTCGCCGAGACTACGACGGAGAGACGTAACGGGGGGAGATGGAGGCGCCAGGGGCTGGTGTGAAATCCCTCCTCTCCCCCCCACTATATATAGGGGTGCCAGGGGGGCGCCGGCCCTAGTAGATGAGATCTACTAGGGGGGGCGGCGGCCAAGGGGAGGTTTCCCTCCCCCCCAAGGCACCTAGGGGTGCCTTCCACCACATGGACTCTTCCATGGTGGAAACCCTAGGCGCATGTGCCTATAGGGGCTGGTGCCCTTGGCCCATCTAGGCCAAGGCGCACCCCCTACAGCCCATGTGGCCCCCCGGGACAGGTGGCCCCACCCGGTGGACCCCCGGGACCCTTCCGGTGGTCCCGGTACAATACCGATAACCCCGAAACTTGTCCCGATGCCCGAAATAGCACTTCCTATATATAATTCTTTACCTCCGGACCATTCTGGAACTCCTCGTGACGTCCGGGATCTCACCCGGGACTCCGAACAACATTCGGGTTTCTGCATATACATATCTTCATAACCCTAGCGTCACCGAACCTTAAGTGTGTAGACCCTACAGGTTCGGGAGACAAGCAGACATGACCGAGACGACTCTCCGGTCAATAACCAACAGCGGGATATGGATACCCATGTTGGCTCCCACATGCTCCACGATGATCTCATCGGATGAACCACGATGTCGAGGTTTCAATCAATCCCGTACGCTATTCCCTTTGTCTATCGATATGTTACTTGCCCGAGATTCGATCGTCGGTATCCCAATACCTCGTTCAATCTCGTTACCGGCAAGTCACTTTACTCATACCGTAATGCATGATCCCGTGACCAGACACTTGGTCACTCTGAGCTCATTATGATGATGCATTACCGAGTGGGCCTAGTGATACCTCTCCGTCATACGGAGTGACAAATCCCAGTCTTGATCCATGTCACCCAACAGACACTTTCGGAGATACCCGTAGTCTACCTTTATAGTCACCCAGTTACGTTGTGAC
>NW_025257002.1:0-1823 GCF_018294505.1 Triticum aestivum
AGATATGATAACTGATCCCCTGGGTGGAAACTCCACAACATCAAATGGTAATATATGATAACTGATACAAAAATGCCATAACATGTCACATGTGACCACACGAAATATATAGGTGGAGGCACCCTAAACACAATGGTTATGTACCTGCATTTATTTTTATTTTTCAGGGGGTATATGCATCTTGTTGGACTGTAATAAATCGTTCACATGCATGAAAACTAAATACATTAAAAAGCAGTGTATTGTGATAATCAAATAAAAGAGATAAAATAAATAAGTAGTGATTCATTTGTTTCTGAGAAAAGAATAACTAAATGTGGCTGCTGGGATTTGAGCCCAGGTCTCCACGGCCACAACATGGAATTCTCACCACTAAACTAAAGCCACTTTAAGTGACATAATTTTGTAGTTGTCCAATATAATATCGAAGTCGTGGGTGTATGACTTATTAGCTTTTCCACATCAAATCAATCCTTAATAATTGGTGGCTCTGTTGAACACTCCCTTAAAACACGCCTACTCACCTACATTTTTTCATGTGTACAATTCTGAAGATTTATTTTCACCATTTGGTCTAACCACAATATCAGGAAAATATTCTTTCAGTTGATCCAACAGTAATGCCTGTCATGGCATGCCTTGTTGGTATCATGCTCCATGAAAAATGGATGTCTAGATAGTTGGCATTGGATTATGACTTGTAAGACTTAGCTTTTCCACTGATTAAGCATTAATGACTTTGCTGAACTCTCACTTGAAATGCGCCTAACATATTTCAAATAAATAGTTCCAAAGTTTTTATTTCCATCATTTGGTCTAATTACAAAATATCAGGTTTGCATGTTTGCAGAATGATACAACCCAGGGAGCTTGCTCAAGTACCCTCTTGGCAGAAGTGGAGTAATAATTGACGCCCTTGTGCAGGGTATCAAAAAGTTTGGTAGGAATTTTCATATCACTAACCTACACAATAGAAGTGCATTATTATCACCCACTTCTCCAACCTACACAATAGTAGTGCCTGGCCTGCATCTGCTCACAGAACATGGTCCACATTATTATCAGACACTTCTTCTCGATCCATAACAATGCATTCCCCTATATAACCCCTTCACTTGTTAGCGAGTGAATTTCTATTCCACACTCCGCACTTGTTTCTTAGCATCGATACAGTAGGTTTGGTTATACATCACAAATTTCTACATGGCTGATGAAAAGATCATGTCAATACTACATTCCTTTAGTGCTCAATATTGGTTCCTGCCCGAGAACATAGCAGAAAACTGTGAGAATGAAAGGCATCCAGAGAAATGCAACAAGAAAAGGAGAGCAGGTTAGTAGAAGAAATGACGACTTGTCTAGTCTGACGATGTGGACCAGTTAGCTATTACTATAGACTAGGACCAACTCGTGTCTTCGTTGCCCTGCGGCATCAATGGCTCACTGGCCAACGATGATTAATTGTCGTGTTGCGAATATCATCGTCACATTCGTGGCCGTGTCTCGGCTTGAAAAGAATTCATTATCCGCCCACGATGAGAATCTTCTGCCAATTCTATTTTTTCCCTCTACTTAACCAGCTTTCTTTCAAAAATTTATGTTCATTTCTCACGGTTGATTGGAAAAACATATAAAGTAGTTAGTAAGACTAGAGAGCCCGGCCGCTTATGTGAGGAGAGAAAGGGCGGCGAGGGGCCACGTGTCCCCAGTCGTTGTCTCACTCAAGGGCTCCACTCCCCTCCTCTTCCACACCCAAATTCAAGCCCTTGCCGCACCTGCACACACTACCTCTACTTCCGCACTGGGCTCCCTGTACTGCACAC
>NW_025257003.1:0-1823 GCF_018294505.1 Triticum aestivum
GATTCTCGGGCAAAGTGGTGGGGCTAGCTAGAGAGGGAGGTGGGGCACGGGGAGAGGGGGAATCGGGTCGAGGGCTCACCGCGGTTCTTCTGGTGCTGCTGGCGAGGCAGGGGAGGCACGGGGTCCAGCGAATCGATGGAGGGGAGCTTCGGTGGCCGGCGACGAAACGGCGATGGTGACGGCGTTGCAGGGCTTCCGGAGGGCCGTGGGTCGGTGGGGAGGAAGGAGGGGGTCGAGGCGGAGCTCCTGGGTGCATCGGCAAGGCTAGGGGTGCACGGTGGCTGCGGCAATCGGCGTCGGTGGCGGCGGCTCCGTTCGGGCCCGAGGTGCGGAGCGAGAGGGAGAGCAGGAGAAGGGGATGAGTGAGGGGGTCCAGGGGTTCGAGGCGGCGCCGAAGAGAAGGCCCGAGGCGTCGCGGTGGCGAGGGACGCAGGCAGGTAGGGAGGTGGCGTGGCGCCACAGCGCGCGCGTGCGCTGTCTCCCTCCTCTGCCTACTGGCAGAGGTAGAGGACGACTGGCACCAGGCCAGTGGGCTGGGCTGTCCACTGGGCCAGCCAGGTAAGGGCCCACGTAAGACTCCCTCTCCTTTTTCTAATTATTTCAGTTTTTCTATTTTGCAGGTTTTGTTTTGAATTTGGTTTTGAAACCAATTCAATTTATTTTGCTTCTGACAATATTTTTAGGAGCTAAAAAAATTAAAACAATGCTCCACAAAAATATTTCAGAATTATTGGACCTATATTTATTTAACAGTAGATATAAGTCCAATTCAAATAGCTATGATTTAAATTCAAAGTCCCAAAAATAAATCCTTAAAAATGTTCAATATTTTGGTTGGGACCAGAACCCTTACCAAAAATTATCAAACATTTAAGAAGAGCCTTTTGGAGCAATGAATAAGATTTCTAGGGTTTTTGCCCCTCTTTAATTTAGGGTTTTGAGGCTTCCAATATTCCTCAATTCAAGTTTCAAAAATATAGACATGATGCACACATGAAGCTAACCTAGAGCAAAGCCTGAAGCTAGGGATGTGACAACTCACCCCCACTAAACAAGAATCTCGTCTCGAGATTCAAGCGTAGGGTAAGGTGAAAGGGGAACACAAACTAGCACGATCTTCACGATCCAGGTTGCACTTCAAATGAACGTCGATTTGAACACCATCTTTGTCTTGTCGTCTTGCTCTGAGAACTCCAGCTAATCATGACAAGAAGGGGAAAGGAAAAAAAACTCTAGAACAATCGATCTTCGAGAAGACCGAACAACTAAGGATCAACTCATGGGATGAGACATAGAACCATCTCTCGGGTTGAGACACGAGATACACATCAAGAGGGGTGGAAAGAAACGGATGACGAAGGTTCACTAGGTAGACAATAATTCCACACTTAAGAAGGTGGTAATCGATTGTTAACGTAGCGAGGAGTTGAATTGCCATGATACCACGACGAAACATCCTGGAGGAGGGTGATCGTAGGGTATTATCTTAAGTGGCAAAAAGAATTACCTTTGATTCAAAGATCATTGAAACTCTTCATACCAGCATAAGGCAATTCACAACGATCGTTTGGAGGGGGTCGGTAGAATGGCAAACTCGGACTTGGATGATGTGGAATACCTTGTTGAAGACAACGTAATGGATGAATTTGCTTATCACCGGAAATGGAAGAGACCCATGGTAGAATGGCACATTGGCGGTGCAAGCTAGGAACAAAATGCAAATGCTGGGAATGATTCTGGTAACTGGGGAAAAACCCAACAACAGAGAGTGAATTCACTGTTTGAAAAGATCATAGCATTGCCGAGGAAACTGAGAGCAAACC
>NW_025257004.1:0-1823 GCF_018294505.1 Triticum aestivum
TGTGACAACAAGTACAAGTTGTACGAAAAATTATGAGCGATGCTGCAACTCGAAAGTAGTACTAGCACTAGTATGTCTCTTCTCTTCCACCACAGGATAATCCTTTCTTTTTCTGCCAACTGTACCAAATTAACTTGCCACACTAGCACTACTACTGGTATGTATGAGCTCTCCAAATATTTGGCACGTGGCTGCTCTCTGTTTGCATGTCAAGTGCGCATGCACAACCCAAGTTTTTTTTTACTTTTTTTTCTTGGCTGCGAACTCCACTTCTCTCGAAAGGAAACTACTTTTTTTTCAGAGTCAAACGTGCGAACTAGGATTCCTCCACCAACAAACCTTACCAAAATTGTCAGACCCAAAGCATCTTTGTGCTAAAGAAAACAGATTCCAAGGATCTGACGTGGAGTAGAACTGCCAAAACAAATCAATAGCACGTGGACCCTTTCCTTTCTTCCATGATTTCTTTCCTATTTTTTTTAGTCGGACCAGCCTTGCAACCTGAAATTGCCAAGCGAAATCTTGCACCTTGCTATTTTTTTCTTAAAGAACCGTACCAAATCTTTTACCTTCCTTTTTTATATTCGGCTTATCCAAGTTGCCTGCGACTCCGAATTAAAGAAGCATCAAAACTTTCCAACAAAATGAGATGTCTTCCCAAAAATCAAGCCACATTATCTCTTCCCTTCAATCAGCCTCTTTTTTTTCGTTCGTCAAACTTTCCAACAGACTGGTTTCCTTTTGTGGCGAATAACATGCAGATTTCTGGGAAACCAAAGCAATCAGATTTAATGCCTTCCAAACTCAATCTCCCTTTTCCTTTGGCCGCACCAAACTTGCCCTTTTTTGCTCTTTTTTTATGCGCCAGTCCAAACCTTCCAAATAAAACACACCCCGTCACCTTTTCCTCGTTCTTTCCTTTTAAATCCACTTTAAAAATATGCACCCCTATTTATTTTCCTTAGAAATCTCAACGGAATCACCCCCCCCCCCTTTTTTTGCGGATCAGACTTGCCCCTTTTTTTGTGTCGCTGTAATTTCCTTCCAAAGTACTCTTCTTCTCTCCTTGTTTACCACGAAAAGGATCAAGTACAAGGTAAAACGGATCAGCAAACTTCCAAACGTGAAAAATCCTTTGAAAGACGTGCGTGTGTGCGTTCATAGGGATGAGTGTATGCGCGTGTATATGAGCGCTTGTGTCTGTACTGATGCTCAAAAAAAAGGAAAATGAACTACGTGGGGATGACAACCCAAAACCCAACCGATCTGCTTCTTGTTTTTTTTGTTCTCTTTCTTCCTACCTTCTTAGCAACAACCAGGGCCACGTTCATGGAGAACAAGTCCCGACGTTACCTCTTTGCATGGATCTCTCTCTCTCTCTTTTTCTCAGCAAAATCTTTCAAACGGAATCAACCCAACTCTCTCCTCTTCTTTATTTTTCTTCTTCTACTTGACGCATGCAAAGTTGAATATGACAGCTGGACAACTAATGGATGGTGGCGGTGGCGGCGGTGGTGTAGAATCGATGTATGAAAACAATGACGATGAATGACAATGGCAGACAGATGGTGGTGATGGTGACAGCGGCGGCAAAGAAAATTAGTGGCAGCGGAAGATGTCAACGAAAGCAATGATGGTGTGAGCGGACATGACGTGAATAAAATGTGACTAGAACTCGAAACTCTAAAAGACTAGACACTAAAACCCAGCAACTCGATACACGATGCAACCGAGAATTCAACAATGCAAAACTAAGTGATAATAGCGAAAGACTCACACTGTCTCGGATATGATGAACTAATCTAACTTTTTTTGTGGCTTTT
>NW_025257005.1:0-1823 GCF_018294505.1 Triticum aestivum
TTTACCCAGGTCTGTTATTTATAGGGCTCCGGCATGCATAATTAGCCCATCTTTTATTTATTTTTGTGTAATTGTAAGTTCAATGGTATCCCTAGTGCTCTAATTTACAGTTTGGACCTCTTCATGTTATACCACATAATTATCTTGTAATTGCTCTCATCTTTGTCTCCATAATTTGTATGGAAACCAAAGTGTTGTAGATTACAATTTGCTTTGCATATAATTTACTGTATATTTAAGTTTGTAATTTCAGTTGTCCGCCACTGTACCTTTAGTGTAAACCCAAGTGCTGCAGTTTACAGTTGGCTTTATATAGGATTTACTAAATAACTAATTTGTTGTTTCAGTTGTTAGTCACTAAATTTATTGTAAACCTTGATGTAACATTCCCTATTGCTATAGTTTTACTTTTGTTTTGTACAAGTTTCATTCTCCAAGTAACTTGTGTTTTTTATATTTATTGTTACTAGTGAATGCTAATGCAAGGGTACATTCTAGTTCATCCTTTTTAGAGTTGGTTGTTTATGATCTAGGATGTGTGATGTACAGTTGGAGTATGCTATGATTAATTTATTGTGTCCATATCATTTCTCTCCTTCTGTGTTTTACTGCATCATTGAGTTTTAGGTGTAGTATTCTAATTCTTGTTCTTTCTTTTTAATGAAATCCAGTGTTGTAGTAATTCTTGTTCCTTTCTTGCTGCACCTTATTTAGCACCCTCTCGCCAGCCTTTAGCTGGCGTAGTAATTCTTGCCTATCCGGATCTTGTTCGGCGGCACCTGCAATGTCACTATTAGACTTGCGCGCACGCCGCACAGCGCTTATATTTATTAACAAAAATGTGTTACCGGGAGGGGTCTCTGCGTCTCCCCCTGCGGCAGCAAGTGCGGCCTCAAGTTGGGCCTTGCATTCTTGCAGCTCCTGAGACAGCTGGGCATTCTTCTCGGTAAGAGCCTGCATTTTAATTGATCCTTAAATCAGTTAATATAACTACTTTAAGTCTCGGGGGCTACTGGTATATATAACCATTAAAATTCTCTTACCCGTATGTCTTTCACATACTGCTCCGTGGCTCTGGTAAAACCATCTTGAGCGGCACGGAGGTGCGCGTCCCCTGCGTTAAAGGCGTCCAATGCCTCAGGGGAGAAACACGCTTCATGAAACACTGTCCGGCGGCGCCTATGGTTCATGGCGCTCTCCACCTCAGACTTGGTGGCGGACAGTCTGTCGGTGTCCTCCGTTGGAGGAGGATCCGGCCCGCGTCTTGCGCTTGCCTCCCCCTCCAGGCCGGGCGCTGGAGCCTGGCCGTGTAGGTTGGATCAGCAACTTCCGCGCCCGCAGTCCGGCGAGCGCTTTTTCTCCTATAAAGATCATGAGCACTCAGACGCTTCCTAGGAACGTTGCTCTGAAAATTCAAATACAAGTTATACCTTTGCGGCGACTTTTCAGTCCGTGCCTCGCTCCTTTTCTGCCTGCTGGTCCGGACTGACCTTTGTTGGTCAGCCGCCGCGGGCTCGGCTTCCCGCTGTAAAGGCGCTTCCTGTAGAATACCATCGTTCGCGAAGGTCAGAAATGGGCAAGGAAGAGATAATGGTGTTCGGACCTCGGTCACAGTCACCTAGGAAGCCGGATACAGTCCGGGGTAGTCCGCCGTAATGGCGACCAAAGCATTATCCATGCTGAGCTGGTGAAATACCCCGTCGATCAGCTCCACCTTGATGTCCGGATCCTCTTCGGAGGCCGGATCCAGGAATCTTTCTGGATCCTCGGGTTGCGGAGCGGGACTTACCATGTCCTCCACAGTCCGGCGTAGATCCTGCGCC
>NW_025257006.1:0-1823 GCF_018294505.1 Triticum aestivum
AATAAACGGAGACTGGCAAAGGACGAGGTGACGATGCGCGTCGGGAATGGTTCCAGAGTCGATGTGATCGCCGTCGGCACGCTGCCTCTACATTTACCTACGGGATTAGTTTTGAACCTTAATAATTGTTATTTAGTGCCAAGTTTGAGCATGAACATTGTATCAGGATCTCGTTTAATACGAGATGGCTACTCATTTAAGTCTGAGAATAATGGTTGTTCGATTTATATGAGAGATATGTTTTATGGTCATGCTCCGATGGTCAATGGTTTATTCTTAATGAATCTCGAGCGTAATATTACACATGTTCATAGTGTAGATGCCAAAAGATTTAAAGTTGATAACGATAGTCCCACATACTTGTGGCACTGCCGCCTTGGTCACATTGGTGTCAAGCGCATGAAGAAGCTCCATGCCGATGGACTTTTAGAGTCTCTTGATTATGAATCGTTTGACACGTGCGAACCATGCCTCTTGGGCAAAATGACCAAGACTCCGTTTTCCGGAACAATGGAGCGAGCTACCAACTTGTTGGAAATCATACATACCGATGTGTGCGGTCCAATGAGCGTTGAGGCTCGCGGAGGATATCGTTATGTTCTCACTCTCACAGATGACTTGAGTAGATATGGGTATGTCTACTTAATGAAACACAAGTCTGAGACCTTTGAAAAGTTCAAGGAATTTCAGAATGAGGTGGAGAATCAACGTGACCGAAAGATAAAATTCTTATGATCAGATCGTGGAGGAGAATACTTAAGTCACGAATTTGGTACACACTTAAAGAAATGTGGAATCGTTTCACAGCTCACGCCGCCTGGAACACCTCAGCGAAACGGTGTGTCCGAACGTCGTAATCGCACTCTATTGGATATGGTGCGGTCTATGATGTCTCTTACCAATTTACCGCTATCATTTTGGGGATACGCTCTAGAGACAGCTACATTCACTTTAAATAGGGCACCGTCTAAATCCGTTGAGACGACACCGTATGAATTATGGTTTGGAAAGAAACCTAAGCTGTCGTTTCTAAAAGTTTGGGGATGCGAAGCTTATGTCAAGAAACTTCAGCCTGAAAAGCTCGAACCCAAGTCGGAAAAATGCGTATTCATAGGATACCCTAAGGAAACTGTAGGGTATACCTTCTACTTAAGATCCGAAGGCAAGATCTTTGTTGCCAAGAACGGATGCTTTCTGGAAAAAGAGTTTCTCTCGAAAGAAGTAAGTGGGAGAAAAGTAGAACTCGATGAAGTACTACCTCTTGAGCGGGATAGTGACGCAGCACAGGAAACCGTTCCTGTGATGCCCACACCAACTGAAGAGGAAAACCATGATAATGATCAAGGTACTTCGGATCAAGTTACTGCTGAACTTCGTAGGTCCACAAGGACACGTTCCGCACTAGAGTGGTACGGCAACCCTGTCCTGGAAATCATGTTGTTAGACAACAATGAACCTTCGAACTATGAAGAAGCAATGGCGGGCCCGGATTCCAACAAATGGCTTGAAGCCATGAAATCCGAGATAGAATCCATGTATGAAAACAAAGTATGGACTTTGACAGACTTGCCCGATGATCGGCGAGCGATAGAAAACAAATGGATCTTTAAGAAGAAGACGGACGCGGATGGTAATGTTACCATCTATAAAGCTCGACTTGTCGCTAAGGGTTATCGACAGGTTCAAGGGATTGACTACGACGAGACATTCTCTCCCGTAGCGAAGCTAAAGTCCGTCCGAATCATGTTAGCAATTGCCGCATACTATGATTATGAGATATGGCAGATGGACGTCAAAACAGCATTCCTTAACGGGCATCTTAA
>NW_025257007.1:0-1823 GCF_018294505.1 Triticum aestivum
CTTTCCGAAGTCCGAATATAGTCGTCCAATATATCGATCTTTACGTCTCGGCCATTTCGAGACTCCTCGTCATGTCCCCGATCTCAGCCGGGACTCCGAACTCCTTCGGTACATCAAAACTCAATAAAACTGTCATCGTAATGTTAAGCGTGCGGCCCCTTCGGGTTCGAGAACTATGTAGACATGACCGAGACACCTCTCCGGTCAATAACCAATAGCGGGACCTGGATGCCCATATTGGCTCCCACATATTCTACGAAGATCTTTATCGGTCAGACCGCATAACAACATACGTTGTTCCCTTTGTCATCGGTATGTTACTTGCCCGAGATTCGATCGTCGGTATCTCGATACCTAGTTCAATCTCGTTACTGGCAAGTCTCTTTACTCGTTCCGTAATACATCATCCCGCAACTAACTCATTAGTCACAATGCTTGCAAGGCTTATAGTGATGTGCATTACCGAGTGGGCCCAGAGATACCTCTCCGACAATCGGAGTGACAAATCCTAATCTCGAAATACGCCAACCCAACAAGTACCTTTGGAGACACCTGTAGAGCACCTTTATAATCACCCAGTTAAGTTGTGACGTTTGGTAGCACACAAAGTGTTCCTCCGGTAAACGGGAGTTGCATAATCTCATAGTCATAGGAACATGTATAAGTCATGAAGAAAGCAATAGCAACATACTAAACGATCGGGTGCTAAGCTAACGGAATGGGTCAAGTCAATCACGTCATTCTCCTAATGAGGTGATGCCGTTAATCAAATGACAACTCATGTCTATGGCTAGAAAACATAACCATCTTTGATTAACGAGCTAGTCAAGTAGAGGCATACTAGTGACACTCTGTTTGTCTATGTATTCACACATGTATTATGTTTCCGGTTAATACAATTCTAGCATGAATAATAAACATTTATCATGATATAAGGAAATATATAATACTTTATTATTGCCTCTAGGGCATATTTCCTTCAGTCTCCCACTTGCAGTAGAGTCAATAATCTAGTTCACATCGCCATGTGATTTAACATTAATAATTCACATCACCATGTGATTAACACCCATAGTTCACATCTCTATGTGACCAACACTCAAAGGGTTTACTAGAGTCAATAATCTAGTTCACATCGCTATGTGATTAACACACAAAGAGTACTAAGGTGTGTTCATGTTTTGATTGTGAGATAATTTTAGTCAACGGGTCTGTCACATTCAGATCCGTAAGTATTTGCAAATTTCTATGTTTACAATGCTCTGCACGGAGCTACTCTTAGCTAATTGCTCCCACTTTCAATATGTATCTAGACCGATACTTAGAGTCATCTAGATTTAGTGTCAAAACATGCATCGACATAACCCTTTACGACGAACCTTTTGTCACTTCCATAATCGAGAAACATATCCTTATTCCACTAAGGATAATTTTGACCGCTGTCCAGTGATCTATTCCTAGATCACTATTGTACTCCCTTGCCAAAATCAGTGTAGGGTATACAATAGATCTGGTACACAGCATGGCATACTTTATAGAACCTATGGCCGAGGCATAGGGAATGACTTTCATTCTCTTTCTATCTTCTGCCGTGGTCGGGCTTTGAGTCTTACTCAATTTCACACCTTGTAACACAGGCAAGAACTCTTTCTTTGACTGTTCCATTTTGAACTACTTCAAAATCTTGTTAAGGTATGTACTCATTGAAAAACTTATCAAGCGTCTTCATCTATCTCTATAGATCTTGATGCTCAATATGTAAGCAGCTTCACCGAGGTCTATCTTTGAAAAACTCCTTTCAAACACTCCTTTATGCTTTGCAG
>NW_025257008.1:0-1823 GCF_018294505.1 Triticum aestivum
TTTCTCTGAGAATCCTGCTCAATTCTCTTAGGGTGGCCCTCAGGATACAAAGGTTCCTGGGTCATTTTACCCCCTCTAGTCATAACTCTAACAGCATTATCATTTTTCTTACTATTCAATTCATTGAGCAGATCATTCTGAGCTTTGAGTATTTGTTCTACTTGAGTGGTAACCATAGAAGCATGTTTACTAATGAGTTTAAGTTCACCCTTAACTCTAGACATATAATCACTCAAGTGTTCAAGCATATCGGAATTGTATTTCAATTGTCTACCAACATAAGCATTGAAGTTTTCTTGTTTAACAATAAAATTGTCAAACTCATCTAAGCATTGTCTAGCAGACTTATAACGAGGAATATCACCTTCATCAAATATATATAGAGAATTTACCTTTACTACCTGTGTCGGGTTATCAAGACCATGTGTTTCTTCAATAGCTGATGAATTAAGACCATATATTTCTTCAACAGGCAGTAAATTAAGACCATGTATTTCTTCAACAGGAGGTAAATTCTTAACATCTTCAGCATTAATACCCTTTTCTTTCATAGATTTCATTGCCTCTTGCATATCTTCAGGACTGAGAAATAGTACACCCCTTTTCTTCGGAGTTGGCTCAGGAGTTGGTTCAGGAAGTGTCCAATTATTTTCAGTGTTGGCGTTAAATACGACCGCTGCGTTGGTTGGCCGGCCGACATGTGAGGCTGCGGCGGACACCGAGGGAACGAGCGGTGCGTCCGCTTCGTTTCCACGCCGGCCCAAATTTGGGCCTGAAATGCGTCAGCACGGACCCGAAGCGGATACATTTTGGGTTTGGGTCGGTGCGTTGTGCCGGCGTTTTTGTTAGTGGCTCCCCAAGCAGACATGAGCAGACTAAATGAGTCGTATGGTTGGAGTTGTTGTAAGTGTTTTGAATTGTGGCCGAATTTCAGCCATCTTGGATGGGCCCGGAAAATGCCATTGTCGGCCTAATATTTAGGCCCAGTTTGAATTTGGCTGGCCCGATCAAACTTCTAGAGCCTTGTGTTTTTCAAAATTTTGATTTATTTGACGATTTAATCTCTAATAACCCCTCATCACTGCTCAAGTGTGGAGCACTCATTCTAAACCATCTAACTTCCCGGCCGGTCACCCATTCTCTCACTACTCCAGCCTGAGCACGGTTAACATCCGAGTTCCATTTCATTTTATTCTGTTGTTGGTATAGCAGGAGCCAAGAAGTGGCTTCAACGCACAAAATAGAAGGAGCTATACCTATGCTTTCTGCCTCTTAAAGTTTATTACCTCACCGCTTGATCCAGATTCCGAGGCCCCACACTCAAATGACATGCAACCGCCATCCACGCTACCCAGTGGTAGTGATTAAGATCGCGACCCTGTATAATTGAAAACTCGCTTCACTTTGTTCACAGTATTAGATCCACCCTGCTGTTGCAAGGAGGATTTGGAATCCAAC
This sequence comes from Triticum aestivum, assembly GCF_018294505.1. Lineage (NCBI taxonomy): Eukaryota > Viridiplantae > Streptophyta > Magnoliopsida > Poales > Poaceae > Triticum > Triticum aestivum. The sequence continues at coordinate 1,459 of NW_025257008.1, forward strand.
ATTGTGCCGATTTTCCCATGTGGTACAATGTCACTCATGCCGAGGAAAGACCAAATTGAATTAGCAGAGCTGCGTAGCACTGGAGGTGATGAAGATCTTATCTGAGGTTACATATCAAACAAGCACAGAACTGTCAGTACAAGTGATTGCAACAATTCATGAACTGTGAGTGATCTCAGCATGTGGTACACTCACCGCATTCATTAGGCGGTTGATGGGCTTCTTAGTCACCGGTGTTCCGTCTCCACCTCGCGCCTGAACCTCTCCATGACCAGCTTCTATGTCTTCCTGAAGTGATGAGGCTGGTGTTATTGGTTCAGTAGGAGTTACTTGGTTAGAACCATTTGCTTTTGGTGGTGGTGGTG
>NW_025257009.1:0-1823 GCF_018294505.1 Triticum aestivum
TACCCATGTGTTAAGCAAATTGACCCTTTGGAGCCTAATTTTTTTCAGGCGCTGAGAAGGAACCATTGAGGTGTGATCCATTGTTTCTATCACGGGGTGACAGTAAACATGAAGCATATCATGCAAGACATTTGTCGTGAAAATCAAACCCTAGGAAGATCCAATGAACTACGTTGTAATTTGTATCGTCTATGGTGCTATGAACATCATGATGTGACTTTGCTCTATGTGATTGAATAACTATGAAATTGACCCGTTGGCTTCCTTGTTTATTTACATAGATGAAGTGGAATTGGTATGTGGTGTACATCAGGAAGAATCCTGGAATTTATGATTCATGGGGGATATGCAAGGAGCAAGTGGACGGTTACAAAAATAACTGCTATAAAGGATATAAGACTAAAAAAGAAGCCGAGAGTCATTATGCCAACTACGTCCGCAGAGAAGTTGAGGATCATTATGTCAATTACATCTACAAAGAGAAAATCAACTATGAAGTATTTAAGACCATGTGGACAAGTGGACGAGTAAAGAATTTGATTATCTTTATTCAGCTCATTGTCATTATGGTGTTATTGTTATCATGAGGTCTTGCATGTACATGCACGTACTAATGACGTGACATGAGTTGTTGTACACTATTGCGTACATCTATTTGTATGAAGTTTAGATTATTGCTACGTTAAATGTAATGTGTATGATAGCTTGTTGTACGTTGTACTGTGGTTATCTGTATCCTGTAATGTGTATCAGGTGCTGGAATGGCTGGAGGCTGAAGAGATAGTTGTGGCGGGTGACAGGTACTACCCGCCACAACTAATAACATATATCAATGGTGGGCTGGTAGGACTGCCCGCCACTGGATAGGCTCTAACAGTGGCGGGCGCCCGGCCGTCACTCATGCCATAATAGCAGTGGCGGGAGGTCGGTGGCGGGCGCCCCTGGGAGCCTTGCCCACCACTGCTGGGCTTTTTCCACACGCCACTGCTAGGCATTCTTGCAGCAGTGAGCTGGTGTGCACCCACCTTGCAATGGGCCAGTTGTTTAGTGGTTTTCTGTTGGTTTTCTTGGTTTCCACCGGAAATGGTGAAGCTACTTCGCAAGGGATGTGCTGGGCTGTTAGGTGTTTGAGCCTATTTATTTTTATTTTCAAGAGGATTTTATAGAAATATTAAAGTTACTTAAAAAGAGTATTCCCGTAAATAACAACCAACTAATTCTAATTCCTACTCTCCCAATTCATCAAACAAGCGTTCTTAACAATCTAACCTTCTAATCTTCATCTTTAATCTTCATCTTTAATATTGGAGAGAGATAAAAATCAAACCAATATTTTTAGGAGCTCATAGGTATTTATTTTGGGCATTTGGAAGTAATGCATAAATATTTGCTTTGGAAATATATTAATTATATATATTAATATATGTCCAAATATTATGCCATTTATAAAGGAGCTCTGAAATAATATATCTAGCCCCTGCAAAATTTGGCATAAGTTAAATAAATGATTTAATATATTTTTAAATCAAAACAAATGTCAGAAATTAGAAAACAGAAAAAAGTAAAAGGGAGAAGCTTACCTGGGCTCCTCCCTGTGCAGCCCATCCAGCTGGCCGGCCCAGCCAGCAGCCGGCCCAGCCCACCTCCCTCCTCTGTCGTCTTCGTCCCGACAGAGGGAGGGGAGTGTGGCCGGCGCGCGCGCGCGCCACCGCGCCACGCCACCTCTCTCCCTGCCTGCCTGCCCTCCCCTCCTCGCCTCGATGCCCCTGGACGACGCCACGCCTCCCCCCTGCTCTCTCTCACTCTCCCCCGGCTCTCCCCTC
>NW_025257010.1:0-1823 GCF_018294505.1 Triticum aestivum
CATCACACACATAAGGTAGCACAAGGTTCAAGATCAACAAAGGAAAGGATACAACGGAACCGTTCTTCTCCGAGAGGAGGCCTTGATGTTCTTCCCTAGAAAGGGGTCTTGAATCCGCTTGGGGATCTTCTCCGAAGAGGCCGTGAACTCTGAGGAGAAGTATCCAAGTGTATGAGCAAAGGCTCTCACACAAAATGAGCTAATCCAATGCTAACCCTAGAAAGAGGAAGGGGAAGGAGTATATATAGTCTAGGGGGGCGAAGAGGTACATGGGCTTCGGCCCTTCACTGTTCACACACAGGCGGAGCCGGATGTCCGGGCGTCGGGCCGGATGTCCGGGGCTTCCGGAGGCGCCGGATGTCCGGGCCAGGATGCCGGATGTCCGGGCTGGAGGGTTGAACTTCTGTGGTTCCTGGTGCGAGGCGCCGGATTTCCGGGGCTTTGGCCGGATTTCCGGGCTGAGGCCGGATGTCCGGGCTGGACGCCGGATGTCCGGGCCCTGGAGACTTGGCAGACTTGGCTGTTGCTGATGGAGAAGCTCCAGGGGCCGGATGTCCGGGGCCTGGGCCGGATGTCCGGGGCCTGGAAGGTGATCTTGTCCGTTTCAGCTGGTTCTCTTCATCCGCGGAGTGGGCAGCTTGTCCGTCTTCACGTGCATCCTTGGGAGGTCCTTCTTGACACCTAATCATGCATAGTATATCGGACTTAGGTAGTAGCCATGTCTCGAGAGGATCATATGAGATATCACTTAGGAGAGAAGTCACCTCGCTTTCGAGAGCTCTAGCACGTGCTCTAGTCATGGGTCCTCTTGAGGCTTGGTGAGACGATGGTAGGTCCATGGGGATGACCAAGGGATGCTCCACATCATCTCCCCCCCCCTTGTGAAAGATCCGACCTCAGATCAAAATCCTCATCACCATGGTATGGGGAGAGATTGGAGACGTTGAATATGTCGCTCACATTGTACTTGTCGCATGGGAGGTCGATCTTGTAAGTGTTGTTGTTGTAGCGTGCGAGCACCTTGAAGGGTCCATCGGCTCGAGGGAGAAGCTTGGACTTGCGTTCGTTGGGGAAGCGGTCCATGCGAAGGTGTAGCCACACTAGGTCTCCAATGTTGAATATCATGTGTTTCTTGTTGTTGTTGAGCTTGGACGCTAGTCGTTGTAGTTGGCGCTCGATTGTGTGCCTTGTATCTTCATGCATCTTCTTGATGTAGCTTGCTCGTGCACTCACATCCATGTTGGTGCGCTCTTGTAGAGGGAGAGGTAGAATGTCCAATGGGGACAACGGGTTGAATCCGTAGACGACCTCGAAGGGGGACTTGCCGGTAGTCGAATGTCTTGCATGGTTGTAGGCATACTCGGCGATGGGTAGACACGATTCCCACTCCTTGATGTTCTTCTTGATCAACACGCGAAGTAGAGTGGATAGTGTCTGGTTCGTCACCTCCGTTTGGCCGTCGGTTTGAGGATGGTATGCGGATGAGAACAAGAGCTTGATTCCGAGCTTGGCGCATAGAGTCTTCCAAAAGTAGCTCAAGAACTTGACGTCGCGGTCGGAGACGATTGTCTTTGGTACTCCATGGAGGTGCAAGATTTCCCTACAAAAGAGATTTGCAACATGTGAAGCATCGTCTATCTTGTTGCAAGGAATGAAATGTGCCATCTTAGAAAATCGGTCCACAACGACAAACACGGAATCCTTTCCATTTTGAGTTCTAGGCAAACCAAGTACAAAATCCATACTAATGTCTTCCCATGGTTGACCTGGAATAGGAAGAGGCATGTAAAGACCATGAGATTGAGCTTTAGACTTAGCTTTGC
>NW_025257011.1:0-1823 GCF_018294505.1 Triticum aestivum
GAGTCTCAGGTATCCTGACACCAATCGGATCCGAATCCCGGTCAGCTAAGATGGTTGGGACAACGTTCAGAGAGTTATGATGTTGATCCTTGATGACCCGGTAGCATGATGTCATGCCTAGCACCCCCCCCCCCGGCTGGAGGATCTATCATTATAGATTCCTTTTCAGCAAGGTTATCCATTCATCCATGAGGAAATTGTAAGACTTATTCTACCAGTTATTCCTGATGGATCCTTTGTGTTTCCAAAGTTTGATCTTCACCTGAAGACCATGTCAATGCTACCTCGAAGCATGTCAATGGTGCTCCGATTCTCAACAAGAACATTTGAAGCCCAATGCTAAATGTTACTTGCTCAATTACCCCAAACACCGTTGCATCGGTAATGTCATGAAATTTCTCTCCCCTTTCCTAAGGAGTTTTCTACATTATATCCTGCCAAGGATATCATGCTCTGCTTGTCCTTGGGAAGGATATACCCCTGGAAAATGTGTTTCAACACATTTTCCTTTCCATTGTTCTGTTTAACCTGGTAATCACCTTTCCTTTCCTTTGGTTTGCTTAACCCTTCTTGTGATCTATATTATATAAGCAGTAGTAATCTTCTGCTTATGTAAAACACGTTAGTGTACAACCGTGCCAGTAAGACCCTGTTCCTACTGTGGATGACATTTCGGTAGCCACCGACGGACGGGAACTTTGCCTATTGGCCCGCCTCGTTCAACGAGCAGGAAAATGGTTCTCTTCGTCCCTCGCCCTTGGTATCGAGGTTGTTGCCGACATAACTGACAGGCTACCCTCTGACACGCCTTACTATCATGACCGTGCAAGATGTCGGCCCCCTTCCTACTTTCAACCACATGGTGGGCCCATAACCCACAGTTCTACAGGATCGAAACCTGACTCTCCTGCACACCCCAGTTCCAAAGTTATTCCTCCCGCGTGGACTCGTAAGTAATTCATGAGCCACCTTTCCGATGAGATCATTAATTCTGGCATCGGACACAATATTTATTCCTGTTGCTCTGAACCCCATTCACACTCTGTTTCAGGCAATGAACGATTGCCTATCCGCTTGAAACTTCTTATTGCACCGTCTTACTTTGCTCTCGATGTGTTTCATTTGTTCAACTCGAGAGATACTCATATGTTCATACTTGGGAAACCCCTAGAAGATTTTCCCTTGTAACATCCTATCGTTGTAGAGCTGCCCCTTACCTATTCGTAAGTACGATGGAGATCCCGAAGAAAGGATGACAAATTGATCATGGTGACTTGAAGCAGTGAAATGAAGACATCAACGAAAGGGGTCAACCTCTTCGAAAGGGAAGCCAAGACCGAGAAGACTCGTTAGGTTTTTCGCTACCAACACCTTCGCCCCTTACTCCACCGCTTAAATCTTGGGACGAGATTTCTTGTAGTGGAGGAGAATTGTGACGCCCGGGTAATTAAGCTACAGTGATCCTCTGCTAATGGTGCCACGTCACCTCGTTTATAGTTGTTAATCTCGAGTTAGTTCGAAACCGATTCAAATTCAAATTCAAAAATATGCAAACAATAAAAGTTTTCAAATATTAAAACTAAAATGATCGGAGTGAACCAAATATTGCATAGATAATAATGGTGGGGAAACCAACATTTCTTATAATATTTAATTTCACTAAAATAACCAAAGCTTAGGGCAAAACAATTACTTTAATGCCTTTTATAAAGATATAGTAATATAACTAAATTAATAGTGTGCCAAAATAATTATGGCAGAGGCCTAATTAGTAATACTAATTTAGGTGCTAACTTGGTATTTTATAAAAAGAAATTAATAGA
>NW_025257012.1:0-1823 GCF_018294505.1 Triticum aestivum
AGATGGGTAGCTGGCTTCTCCCGGGTGTCGTGTCTCGGACGGGGTTCATTCAGTAGTTGCTCAAGGGTGGGACCTGACCCGCCTGGCCGAGGAGGTGGCCTCCCCTTGCGTCGTTGGTTGTTGCCCTGTGTACTGGCGTTAGCCACAAACTCGTCAGCCTTACATTTATTACCTCCTTGATTTGTCGGGTTATGCTGGTGACCCTTGCCATTGCCATTCTTTTTTCCCTTCCCTGCCTTATCTTCATCAGATGCAGGATCCTTGGTACTATCTGAATCAGCATATTTGACTAGAGTCGCCATCAACTGGCCCATGTCATGACAATCACGCTTGAGCCGCCCCAGCTTCTACTTCAGAGGTTCAAAAAGGCAATTTTTCTCCAACATTAAGACCGCAGAGCCGGCATCCATCTTATCAGATGAATGTATTATCTCCTTGACCCGGTGCACCCAATGGGTTGTGGACTCACCTTCCTCTTGCTTACAGTTAGTCAAGTCCATGATTGACATAGGTTGCTTACATGTGTCCTTGAAGTTCTGAATGAACCGGGCTTTTAACTCTGCCCATGAGCCGATGGAGTTGGGTGGCAACCCTTTCAACCAAGTGCAAGCTGTTCCATCCAACATCATAGTGAAATATTTAGCCATTGCTGCATCGCTGACCTCCAATAGCTCCATCGCCATCTCATAACTTTCAATCCATGCCCCAGGCTGCAAGTCGGCCGTGTAATTAGGCACCTTACGAGGCCCCTTAAAATCTTTTGGCAAGCGCTCATTACGTAGAGCAGGCACCAGGCAAGGGACACCTCCTGTCCTTGTGGCCACACCTGCCTCAATAGAGGTTGCTGGATAAACCGGAAAAGCCTAATGAGCCACCTGCTCAGCTACCAGTTGAACCGCCTGCTCAGCCTCCCGACGGATCCTCTCCTGATCCACCAAGTTAAAGGCCCCATCCTGCGCCGGGTCATGCCTGCGCGGTTGGTTACGGCGTTGGGCATTGCTTGCCATAGCCGCTGAGTCCATATGCCTGCTATAGCTCGGGCTCCAGCTCGGGCGAGGGGTTGAATGGATTCTGTCTCGACTATAAGAGTACGCATCCTGCTGTGCCAGGGCTGTCTGAAGAAGTTCTCTGACCCTTCGTGTTTTGATCGCCGTTGAAGAGTCGCCTTCCATTGGGAGAGCCACCAGACGAGCCGACGCAACAATTAAATCCTCCAAAGGGTTAGAAAAGTGACCCGGTGGTACTGGTGTGTAATGAGGCGGAGCAGTATTCACACGGGGTGGTTCCATGGCCCTCGGCTGAACCGGCGCCCCCATCCCGGGTGTTGTGATTCGGTTTGCCTCCGGCGGGTTGCTGGGACCGGCCCCGGGTGTGTGGAAAAGGTTCCTAGGATCGTAAGTCAGAGGCAGACGTGACTGAGTTTTCTGGTGTCTTCTCCTCATGACGTTGTTTGACGCGTTCAGATCCACCGAGAGCCGGAAAGTCTCCGCTTGAAGCTGCTGAGCACGAGCATCCAAAGCCGCCCGCTCCGCAGCCATCCTGACATCTTCTGCTGCTAAATTTTCCTTGGCTTGTGCCACCTCTTCACGTAGCCATGCCACCGCCATTTCATGTTGAGCCTTATCCGCCGGCTCAACTACAACAGTCAACAGACTCGTCATCTTATCCATGAGGTCCATTAGTACCTGAGTCGGGGGGCGCATAGGGTCTCCTGACCCGGCCGCTACTGACCCGGTGGTTATGGCTGCCGCAGCCGTAGAATTCTAATCAGGTTGAGTGCCAGCCATGAAGACTCCGGCTTGATTCGGCAGCTCAGTGGGGTC
>NW_025257013.1:0-1823 GCF_018294505.1 Triticum aestivum
AGATGGGTAGCTGGCTTCTCCCGGGTGTCGTGTCTCGGACGGGGTTCATTCAGTAGTTGCTCAAGGGTGGGACCTGACCCGCCTGGCCGAGGAGGTGGCCTCCCCTTGCGTCGTTGGTTGTTGCCCTGTGTACTGGCGTTAGCCACAAACTCGTCAGCCTTACATTTATTACCTCCTTGATTTGTCGGGTTATGCTGGTGACCCTTGCCATTGCCATTCTTTTTTCCCTTCCCTGCCTTATCTTCATCAGATGCAGGATCCTTGGTACTATCTGAATCAGCATATTTGACTAGAGTCGCCATCAACTGGCCCATGTCATGACAATCACGCTTGAGCCGCCCCAGCTTCTACTTCAGAGGTTCAAAAAGGCAATTTTTCTCCAACATTAAGACCGCAGAGCCGGCATCCATCTTATCAGATGAATGTATTATCTCCTTGACCCGGTGCACCCAATGGGTTGTGGACTCACCTTCCTCTTGCTTACAGTTAGTCAAGTCCATGATTGACATAGGTTGCTTACATGTGTCCTTGAAGTTCTGAATGAACCGGGCTTTTAACTCTGCCCATGAGCCGATGGAGTTGGGTGGCAACCCTTTCAACCAAGTGCAAGCTGTTCCATCCAACATCATAGTGAAATATTTAGCCATTGCTGCATCGCTGACCTCCAATAGCTCCATCGCCATCTCATAACTTTCAATCCATGCCCCAGGCTGCAAGTCGGCCGTGTAATTAGGCACCTTACGAGGCCCCTTAAAATCTTTTGGCAAGCGCTCATTACGTAGAGCAGGCACCAGGCAAGGGACACCTCCTGTCCTTGTGGCCACACCTGCCTCAATAGAGGTTGCTGGATAAACCGGAAAAGCCTAATGAGCCACCTGCTCAGCTACCAGTTGAACCGCCTGCTCAGCCTCCCGACGGATCCTCTCCTGATCCACCAAGTTAAAGGCCCCATCCTGCGCCGGGTCATGCCTGCGCGGTTGGTTACGGCGTTGGGCATTGCTTTCCATAGCCGCTGAGTCCATATGCCTGCTATAGCTCGGGCTCCAGCTCGGGCGAGGGGTTGAATGGATTCTGTCTCGACTATAAGAGTACGCATCCTGCTGTGCCATGGCTGTCTGAAGAAGTTCTCTGACCCTTCGTGTTTTGATCGCCGTTGAAGAGTCGCCTTCCATTGGGAGAGCCACCAGACGAGCCGACGCAACAATTAAATCCTCCAAAGGGTTAGAAAAGTGACCCGGTGGTACTGGTGTGTAATGAGGCGGAGCAGTATTCACACGGGGTGGTTCCATGGCCCTCGGCTGAACCGGCGCCCCCATCCCGGGTGTTGTGATTCGGTTTGCCTCCGGCGGGTTGCTGGGACCGGCCCCGGGTGTGTGGAAAAGGTTCCTAGGATCGTAAGTCAGAGGCAGACGTGACTGAGTTTTCTGGTGTCTTCTCCTCATGACGTTGTTTGACGCGTTCAGATCCACCGAGAGCCGGAAAGTCTCCGCTTGAAGCTGCTGAGCACGAGCATCCAAAGCCGCCCGCTCCGCAGCCATCCTGACATCTTCTGCTGCTAAATTTTCCTTGGCTTGTGCCACCTCTTCACGTAGCCATGCCACCGCCATTTCATGTTGAGCCTTATCCGCCGGCTCAACTACAACAGTCAACAGACTCGTCATCTTATCCATGAGGTCCATTAGTACCTGAGTCGGGGGGCGCATAGGGTCTCCTGACCCGGCCGCTACTGACCCGGTGGTTATGGCTGCCGCAGCCGTAGAATTCTAATCAGGTTGAGTGCCAGCCATGAAGACTCCGGCTTGATTCGGCAGCTCAGTGGGGTC
>NW_025257014.1:0-1823 GCF_018294505.1 Triticum aestivum
ATACTTCCATTTCACCCAAGATGTTTACCAGGGGTCAACACCTACTAGAAGAGTTGAGGGGGCAGCCCGTTCGCTAAAAGGTGATATGCAACAGGGATATACTTGTAGTATTGTATTGTCATCCATGCACACGAGCTGCCCGCTCAACTCAACCCTGCTGCATATCCCCTTTTCCCTCTAATTCGAGCGACTGATCGTACAACCATAGTTGTGAACGTGAAAAAAAAATGCATGCATTGTTAAGAGAATACGCGGTGATATATGTGCACATCTTGCTCCTAAGTCAGGCCCATTTAAATACTAATTGGAACTAATCATGTGGCATTTTGCAGCCTCCTCTCTTATCATCATATGATTCAAAATTTCATTACAATCATGCAAATTGCCCCGTTTCTTCCGTAGTTCCTCAAAAAGTCAACCGTTGTCTGTGCAAATACTTTTTTTCAACAATGAAGTTTAATAAAAATTTTAGCCTTCCAGTGGAGCACCAACATCATTGTCATGGAGAACCAACCTGTGGTTGGATGGTTAGGAGGGCAGACTTGGGGTCAAACTCTAGGTTAGATGCTTTGGTGTCTCATAAGTGTGGGATATTCTTTCAGTGGGAGGCGGCGTTCCCATCGACCGTCAACCTCAAGACCCCTCGGCTCAGTCTTTGGGAGGTGCTCATAGGGGTAGGGTGTGCGTGCATACATCCATAGGGATGAGTGTATGTACATGTTTGTATGCATTTGCATTTGTACCGTGTTTCTAAAAAAACATCATTGTCATGAGCAGATAGTGACTTGACGTGATATGTACCAGCTGGCATTTTCAGGGTCACATCAATATTTAACTAAATGATAAACCAAGGAAAGTGAAGGTATCAAGTGACCCCACGCAAGTCAGTGTCACTTTGAATCCTGGTCAGAAGGCATGTACAGGCGACCAAAACGAAAAGTCCATTCTGCACCCGAGCTCATATGCTCCCGCATGAACAGTAAAATCGAAAAAAAATTAAAAAAAATTCCAAAAATTCCAAATTTTTTTTGAGACAAACATTGACAAAAGTTCTAAGTGCCTGCAAAAATTCGTCATGAAATCACATTCCTAGAAGGCGTGGCAAAAAAAACAAATTCAGTGCTTCAAAATGCGTTTGAAAGTAGCTTTTTCAGAGTACTTTTTTTGTTATTTTTGCCACGCCTTCTAGGAATGTGATTTCACGACGAATTTTTGCAGGCACTTAGAACTTTTGTCAATGTTTCACTCAAAAAATAAATTGGAATTTTCTGAATTTTTTTTTGAATTTTTTTTGATTTTACTGTTCATGCAGGAGCATATGAGCTCGGGTGCAGATTAGCCGCGTCCCGACCAAAAAGTCTATTTTACAATATCCCTATTGGTCGGAGATGCTCACCAAAACATTGATGAGTTGGAGGATTTTCTCAGGACATTAGCCATATGCCAATTGGAAATTCAGAAAAATGGATCCAGTTGGGAGACGGAAGCGGTGGAACTAATGGCATATCAATGGTTCATCAGGGTCTATTTTTTTTTACAAATGCAACATATTTGCCTCATTGATTAATTAAGAAGAAGTGGATTGCCGATTTAATTGATGGAAGACTGGGCAAAAAACATTTCAACATGACCACATGGGGACTACTCCTTAGTCACGAATCTTCACGACCACTCGGCGAACGAACAAACACCCCGGCCCTGTACGACTAGAAACCCCTGGCACGTGGATCACAACATCCCAAAGAAACCTCCATCGAGAACACATCGACAAAGACATCAAACACAATAACCCCGCCTCCCCCACCCCACTCTCTACCCCCCCC
>NW_025257015.1:0-1823 GCF_018294505.1 Triticum aestivum
AGAGGGGTGACCCGAAGATAAGCCTTCTCGTCAACCTCGAAGGTCATAGCCTTATGTTTTCGGTCATATTGACTCTTTTGACGAGATTGGGCTGTTTTCAACTTTTCACGAACGATGCGAACTTGTTCTTCTGCTTCCTGAATCATATCCGGGCCAAAGAATTGTCTTTCCCCGGTCTCTGACCAGTTAAGGGGCGTTCGACACCGTCGTCCATAGAGAACTTCAAAAGGGGCTTTACCCAAGCTAGATTGATAGCTGTTGTTGTAAGCGAATTCGGCAAATGGAAGGCACTTCTCCCAATCCATTCCGAATGAGATAACAGAGGCTCGAAGCATGTCTTCTAGAATTTGGTTGACGCGTTCCACTTGACCACTTGACTGAGGGTGGAAAGCGGTGCTAAAGGAGAGACGAGTCCCCATAGCATTTTGGAAACTTTCCCAAAATCGAGAGGTGAAAAGACTTCCTCGATCCGAGTTAATTTCCAAAGGAACACCATGGAGGGACACTATTCGGGAGATGTATAAGTCTGCCAGCTGACTAGCGGTTATACTCTCACGAACAGGTAGGAAATGGGCTACTTTGGAAAGACGATCGACCACGACGAAAATAGCATTATTCCCTCTCTTGGTCCTGGGAAAACCGGTAATGAAATCCATACTAATTTTATCCCATTTCCATTCAGGAATAGCTAAGGGTTGAAGGGTGCCAGCAGGCCGTTGGTGCTCTGCTTTCACACGACGACAGACGTCGCAATTAGCAATATACTGAGTAATTTCTCTCTTCATCCTAGTCCACCAGAACCTCTGGCGTAGGTCCTGATACATCTTAGTACTACCGGGATGAATAGTGAGAGGAGATTCATGAGCCTCCTTAAGGATCAACTGCCGTAGATGCTGGTTCTTGGGAACCACTAGACGGTTCTCAAAGTACACAACACCATGATCATTTGTGGAGAAACAACTAGCACCTCCGCTAGCAATGTTCTCTTTGATTTTAGATATTCCCTTATCTCGCTTTTGGGCAGCGATGATTTGATCCGTAAGAGTAGGTTTTGCTACCAAGTTGGAAAGAAAACCTTGAGGTGCAATATGAAGGTTAAGCTTCCGAAATTCCTCATGGAGAAGCGGTTGACTTTGTTGTAACATCAGGTTGTTACAATAAGATTTACGACTTAGCGCATCAGCCATGACGTTGGCTTTCCCTGGGGTGTAGGTTATTCCTAAGTCGAAGTCTGTGATCAATTCAACCCAACGTCTTTGCCTGAGATTCAGATCCGGTTGGGTGAAAATGTACTTCAGACTTTGGTGATCAGTGAATATTTCGCAACGGTTACCGAGGAGGTAATGTCGTCAGGTCTTAAGTGCATAGACTACGGCTGCAAGCTCTAGATCATGAGTAGGATAATTCTCCTCATGTGGGTGCAATTGCCGTGAAGCGTAGGCAATTACGTGTCGATCTTGCATGAGAATGCAACCTAGTCCTTGTCGCGAGGCGTCGCAGTAGATAACAAAGTCCTTGGAGAAGTCTGGCGGTACCAGTACGGGAGCAGAAGTCAGGCGTCTTTTCAGTTCCTGAAAGCTGTGCTCACATTGTGGAGTCCATTCGAACTTCTTATCTTTCTTGAGGAGTTCGGTTAGAGGTTTGGCAACTTTGGAGAAGTTTTCGACAAAGCGACGACAATAGCTCGCTAAGCCCAGAAAACTCCGAACTTGCTTGACCGATTCAGGTGGAGTCCAATTAAGGACGGCTTGAACTCGCTCAGGGTTAACAGCAATACCTTTACCAGATATTACATGACCCAGATAGGTCACTTCTGACAACCA
>NW_025257016.1:0-1822 GCF_018294505.1 Triticum aestivum
CTGATCATCCGGTTTGGAAGAGGCTTTGGAATTTAAAGCTACCAGGGAAAGTTAAAATCTTCATCTGGCGGTGCCTGCATAACACCATCCCCTTCAAGTGCACACTTGCCAACAGACATATTCCTACAAGTGGGCAGTGTCCAGTTTGCCAGCAAGGGGCGGAAGACATCAAACATGCGCTCTTCACTTGCACCCGTGTGAGGTCGATTTGGTCTGAGATGGGCCTAAAAACTGTGATAGATGAGGTGACCCCAATCGACAGATCCGGTGCGAGAGTATTGGAGTCTCTTTTATGCGATGACAGGTTTCAACAGAAGTATATGGAGGTAATCGATATGCCCGAAATAATAGCTTCTACCAGCTGGTACCTTTGGTGGCAGCGAAGGGAGTTGGCAAGAGGTGAACAAGTTCAGAACCCAGTACGCACGGCAATGGCCATTCAGGCCTTGACTCTGAATTTTGTCCGAGCGGCTGTGAAACCGGATCCATTGCCTCGTCAGAATGCTTGGAAGAAGCCACTGTCCGGGATGCAGGTTCTGAACGTAGATGCTTCATTTATGGAAGATGATCATACGGGATCCTGCGGAATGGTAGTGAGAGATCATAACGGTGGATTTATAGTAGCAGCAGTAACTCAGCATGTTGCGAATGCAGTAGCAGCTGAGGCCGAGGCTATGCACCAGGGTATCATGTTCATACGCGGCCTCGGGTGTGATAGCATTGTGATACAGTCTGATAGCTTGATCATCGTGGAAGCACTGAGGATGAATGAAGGGTATGCTTTGGTGGCAGCGCCAATTCTTGAGGATTTCCGTAAGTTATCTGCAGATTTTGGGAAGGTCATTATCGAACATTGTAGTAGAGAATCGAACATGGTTGCTCACGAGCTTGCTAGCTATGGGAGGGGTAATCCACCGACGGTGTGGTCGGATACTCCCCCCTCTTTCATTTTAAATGCTTTAGCAAACGGTGTAAGTTTATTATAATTTAATAAAGCAGCCATGAAGGCCTTCCCATCAAAAAAAGTATCTCTCCAGCACGCCGTGAACAAAATCGGACACGTCCGCAAATACATCATTCGGACATATTCGTGAACAATCATACTCCCTCTGTACCATAATAGTTGTCGATGGAGTAGCTCAAGTTCAGCTACTCCAGCGACAACTATAACAGTACAGAGGGAGTATATCGTATATCATGATGGTGATCCAATACTATGCATTAAATAAACCGGACACGCATTTTCATTGATATTTAGATTTTTTTTACATAGTAACCGACTATAGCTTACTTGTGGCGACCGATTCTCCGGGTATTAATTTCCAGAAAATGGCCCTTGTACTCATCAGCCCCAGGATAACTGTTAGCTGATGAGGCACCAACTTGATACAGAAATTCCAAGCAAATACAAAATATGTAGTACAAGACCATTCTGGTATGTGAGTACAACAAATGGTTTCTAATGGTTGATGGCCGAAGCAGTTTGTGAATCATCAGTGTCTATGGGACTCCATTTCCCACGGGAACAGCTGACCAGGCTAGCTTCTATCTTCGCGAAGCTGCTATCACCGTTGCTTAGGTTCCGGGGCTGTCATCACGTCGCTCCTCTCCGTGCAAGAAATCTGGCCAAGACAATAGCCAGGGACAAGCCAGTGAGTACTTTGAATGTACTCGCAAACATTATAAACATGGGTATAATATAATAACGATGTGCTGAAAATATTTTATACTCATGACGTCAGTCACAAAATATAAATATAACTCTGATGCGTATGAGCATGTTAAAATATAAATATGCAATAACATAAAATATTAAAATTAT
>NW_025257017.1:0-1822 GCF_018294505.1 Triticum aestivum
GACCCCTCCACCAAGGGCCACGAAATTCCCCCCTCTTCCTCCATATATACAGCCCTTAGGGCATCGTTTAGACTTTGGGGTTTTGTTTAGATTAAAAGTTCGCCATAGCTGCAACTTCGCGTACTTCGTTTGTGTTCAACGACCAGACAAAGGCGTCACAGAACCCCACCTTGATCAATAAAGCTTTCATCTTATATTCGCAATATCCAGATTGCAATCTTAGTTTCTTGCTTGTTCTTCGTTTGCTCGCAGGAAACAGACCCTCGTGGTCAGGTTGATCGTGCCCCGGCGTGGTCAATAACCTCTCGGAGTTGGTTTAGCGATTGCTAAGGCGCGACGTCCTCGCACGTTCGTAGTCGGATCGTCAAAGTCGACTTCCACCAAAGCGAAATCCACCTTCTCATCGAAAGACGGGACACCTTTGCCTCTATCAAGTGGTATCAGAGTTCCAGGTTGCTCGGTGAGATTTTACAGTTTTTCGTAGTTTAGATCGAGTCTGTTCTTCATACCTACAGTCCACGAAAAAGCCACACAAAAAAAATCAGGGTTAGTTCATCATATCCGAACCAATCTGAGCCTTTGCATAATCTTTTTAGGGTTTTGCTTTGTTGAATTTGCGGTTGCATCGTCGGTCTAGTTGCTGGTCTTAGCGTCTAGTCTTTTAGAGTTTCGAGTTCTGGTCATAAGTTGTCACGCCGCCGCCGCACCATCATCATCGCCCCTGCCATCTACCACCACCGCTTATCCGCCACCGCTCCGAATCCGTATCCATATACCACCACCAATCCGTGCCCATATACCACCACCGATCCATATCCATATACTACCACCGCTACCACCACCGCTGCCATATACCACCACCATATATCCACCACCAATCCGATTTCCTTGCTTATTAGGTTTGTTTTCGAGATCCATCTAGTTTCCGATTCGTGTTTCCTTGCCGGAGTAGGTTTCGGGAAAAAAAAGAGTCGGGTAGCCACGCTCCGTTTAGGCCCAAAATTTTTCGAAAACGCATTTTTCGAAAAAAATTCTGGCTATCCTATTTTTAGGTGTTTCTGAGTGTTTTGAGACAGGTGCCATTATAGGAAGTTTTTTTGACCCGTTTCCAGTTTTTGGGTCCGGGCAGTCGAAAAAAAAATTGGTCGAAAAATTTCGTGCCCATCCTGTCAGTTTGAGCTAGGAAGAGTTTTGAGACACTCGCCATTATAGTGATTTTTCGCAAAAAAAAAACAGCGCAAAAAAAAGAGCGCAACAAAAAAAAGAGCGAAAAAAAAAATTCAGAGTGTGCTTTTCCCTTGTTTACGTGCCGCGCCGTGATTTTGTTGGTGTTCTAGGCTCGCGTCTCTAGCATAGTCTAGCCTAGGACCAGCACAGTACCGTCGTTGAGCGTTTATTCAACTTTGCATCTCTGAATTGATTATTGCTGACCCTTTTTGCTACCATACTATAAGCCTTCCCAGCTCCACATACATCTACGTCGTGTGTTCGACTCTCCCTGGTAATCGCTCTATCCACGCTTTGAGAGTTTTTGACTACAACGGTTGCCGATCACCGCCTGCTGCTGGGTAAGAACTGGTAAGAATTTGAGATTTGCTTGACGGATTTGTGATACACCACCACCACTTCTTAGTAGTCTGTAGGATCATATTCTTGTGTGTTTCTATTGCTGCTAACCATGCCAGGATCACAAGCCGACGAGATTGACTGGGAGAACTTATCGAACAAGGAGCTTCATGATAAGTTTCAGCAAATGATGACTGAACAGGTACAAGATGTGCTGAACAATTTTGAAGAGGCCATGGAGAAGATCACTGGCCTT
>NW_025257018.1:0-1822 GCF_018294505.1 Triticum aestivum
TCCCAAGGAAAAAGCTACTAGATGGATCTACTTATATAGGAGCAAGGGGTGGCGGCCAAGGAGGTGGGAGGACGTCCCAAGGCAGCCTAAAACCAACCCTAGGTCGTACAAGGCTCATGGGCCCAAGTGACGTGAGATGACTTTTTGAACAGAACCTAAACTTCTCCTTTTCCCCTATCTTCATATGTGGATTGTACAAATATCCCATACACCTGCAATTAGACAAAACACAAAAGTGTGTGAAGTATTTTTGTTCTGGATAACATAAATAGATTATTGAATAGTTTGCACTAGAAATCACCTGACAAATATGCATGTATGCAATATTTTTGGTCGTATCCAAGGTAGTCATGTCCTCATCATCCTCCCCTTCTTGAAAATAAAGCCGTCCTCGGCGTTGCTTAATCTGAAATGTGGCTAACAAAAGAGACAAGGTGTACATGTTGTATATGTATATGTCATCCATTTTTACTTCACGTGGATTTTGCACATATGACACATGTATACATGAGTAACTTTCATAGTTAATAAAATATAAAGCCAAAATATTATTACAAGAAGTAGAAGGCATGAAAGTATTGCAACTCAGTTTGCACATATAAGTGAAGCTCTTATTCATATGAAAAGATTGACAATATTCATCATTAAACCATCCCAACATTGGTGAATAAACCTTACTTGCATCAAATTTACATGCTACAACATGCTTAAATAAGCAAACATGCAATAAGTCATTTGACACAGAATCATCACCAAGATTAGAGGTCATATCAAAATGATTAAACATTGGTTCTTTTGCATCAACAGTTAATTCATTAGGTCCACTCAAAATTGTTGGTATTTCAGATGTTTGACCACATGACACATTCATGACAGTAACATGATTCTCTAAAATAGGTGATGCGCTCAAATCAATAGGTAACTCAACACATGATGTATTCAAGTTAACTAGGCATGCATCATTCTCATGTGAAGTTATATCATCAATACCTTTATAGTTACCTTGTCGCAAAGATGTAGCTGATGTAGGTACGGATGATGGCAATGTACCATACTCTTGAGATGATGTCGCGCTCACAATCTGAGGTGTGGCTGCTCTAGTAGGTGCAACGGTGGAGGAACCAAGCGGTGGTGGTGAGCATGAACTAGAATAGTAGTTGTTGTAGTCATCCAATGCATCCTCCTGTAACTGTCTCTCAAAGGTACAAGCACGAACATACATACCAGTAATGCAACGAGGAATATACTGAAATCGTGCCTGAATATCATGGTTCAAACCACCAAAAAATCTATTCATTGTATCATCCTCAGATTCTTCTATGTCACAATGATGCATATAAGATTTGAACTCTTGGTAGTAAGCATGAACAATGTTGTTGCCTTGTTTAAATTGTTCAAATTTGCGAAGCAATTCACGACGATAGTAAGGAGGGAAAAATTGTTGTCTCATTACATCTTTCAAATCTTTCCAAGTTGTGGGTTGGTTATCAAAGTTTTTCTTACAATGCACACTCCACCAAACAGAAGCAAAACCAGTAAATGCTCTAGTGGCAGCTCGTACTCGCTCAAGTTCAGAAAAGTCATGGTGACTAAAAACTTGTTCTACTTCAAGCTCCCAAGCTAGATAAATAGCAGGATTAAATCTACCCTCAAATGACGGTAAAGAGATAACCTGACCATGTGCTTGTGTGTGTTGTCCCAACTCTCGTGATGGTGAAGATGTGTCCATCGTCCAAGAACGTCTATCTCCGGAACCTGTCATGATTAGTAGAAACAAGAAACAAAATTCGAGAATAATGTTCCTATGAACTACTAGGATGTG
>NW_025257019.1:0-1822 GCF_018294505.1 Triticum aestivum
GTCTTTAGCGCTTCCGTAGAACCATGACATCAGCTGCATCTGCCTCGCAGTCTCAATGTTGCATCCGTGCAGAACCCTCAAGAAGTCATGCTCCTCCTTCGGAATGTATCGATGTGATGATAAGAATTTTGTTAGGGACGGCTTTTTGATCAGGGCGTGATTGTGGGTGTCCTCGAAACGGTCAACAGTCCACCATGCATCATCGTGGGATAGGTACATGTGCACTTCACATTCAGTCCTAACAACTTTCTTTTTTTCCTCTTCTTGACAATGCTGGCTGGGTTTTCCACATCTTGCAGCTCATCCCTGTCCTTTCATCATTTGCCATATTTTGTACAAACTAGTAGCACCCTGCTTATAGTTCCATCAACCCTCTCTTTCTTGAATTGCTGCCTAATTGCAAAGCCAGTCCTGCGCGCGTAGGTGCTGTAGTGGTCATGTGCACTCTCCAGGGTGTCAAATTTTGTCCCTTGTAAAGATGGCTTAGGTGTGGAATATGCCTCCATGTTGCTTCCTTCCATATCAGCATCGATCCCAGCAGATTCTGGAGTTGCTGGTTCGCTTATTGTCTGCTCTCCAAGGCTCCTAGCTCCTGTGCTTGCATTTGTTCCAGCACTATATGCACTTGTTCCACCACTGGGCAAGCTGTTGTTTGCGCTGATTGCCCGAGCACCTGCAATTTGGCCTGGTAGATTAGTGGAATATTACATGATAAATAACAGTTTTCTATCATGGTAGTTTTCTGAAGATTCAGTGAATGTATCTTTCTTTTCTTCCTAAACAACCCTGGTAATTTGCATACTCTGAACCTGGTATTATGAGTGCACCAATGCTGGTAATTTACAAACCCACTTCAATAGTAAAGCATTCTTTCTGCCTAAAAAACCCTGGTAATTTGCATCCTCTGGACATTGTAATATGTGTGCACCAATGGTGGTAAGTTTCAAACCCACTTCAATAGTAAAGTATTCTTTATGCCTAAAAAACCCTGGTAATTTGCATTTTTTTGGACCTGGTAATATGTGTGCACCAATGCTGTTAATTTTCAAATCCACTTCAACAGTAAAGTATAAGACTGGGTTTTCATTCCATGATGATATGTAAACAATAATGTTGGTAATTTTACCTTTCACCATGATGTTTGGGTATGCTGAATTGCTGCTTGGTGTGCGCGCCGCATCGCCTTCTTCATGCATTCTACCTCCTCCTTCATCCTCTGCATTATCTCCTCTGCTAGCATCCATTTATCTACTCCTGCTTGATTTTATTTTTACGTTTGCACATTAGTATACATCTACACGTGTTGACTCTTTTTTTCGAAACTCATTGTTTTGTTTACTCTTTACACAGGTGTTTGAAAGCAAGAATTGCAGGGGTGATTGGGAAGAACACTAAACAGGACAATTTACAGTACAACACGAGCATCTCCATTAAAAGGCAGCACTTTTCTTTATCCAATGTTAGTACTTAGCTAAAGTGGATGATAACTTTTACTATGTACAGATTGATAACTTGTAGACTGAAAAATAAATCTTTTTTGCAATGCATCTTCCATTGTATGAGAGAATGATTTTTGTGGTCAATAAAGGTTCCTCTTTCCTATATTTTGTCTTTATTTTTCCATGATAGACACAAAATCTATGTTTAGTGTAGCAAGGGAATGAGGTATTTTTTTGGGTACTCTGTTTTGTTTCATAAAGTTGGTAACAAAAACTACGGGGGGCTGGTAATTTTGCACTTACTTGATTGGTAAGTCACTGCAATATGCAAAATTATGAGAGAAGTCTGCTTATTCTATTTTCTAGAGGTGAAAGGATGGTAA
>NW_025257020.1:0-1822 GCF_018294505.1 Triticum aestivum
ACTTCGAGATGCGAGAAGAAAAGATATTTGAACTCCTCCAACAAAATCTTGATGAACTCTTGAAGAATGAAATAAATCATGAAGAACCACCATGAAGAACTCCGGTGACAAAAGATGATGAGATAGGAATGAAGGATGAAAAGGATAAGACTAAAGCCCTATGTTGATTTAGATGGAGGATTCGATGAGATGGCCGAGGAAATTTGAACTCCGGAAAAGAAAAGATGAAAACACTTGGAACTAGAATTTATTCACCAAGAACAAACTCCAAAGAAAAGGATTAATCCCTTTGAGGAAATAATAAGATTTATTGTATGCTTATCCTTCATCAAATTAAATTGATGACACGCAATGGATTTTGCATACTACTTATTCATCTTGAAAAGGATTAAGGGGGGTATAGCACAAAACTTGAGAAAGTCTTCAAGAACCACCGGTAGGATTGGAAAGAACGAATGAATTAAAATGATAATCAAGGAAAAAGAATCTTGAATGAACCACTGTAAGAATTCGAAAATGACTGATGAAAGAGAATGAATTGCCGGGAACAATTCGAAGAATAAATATGCTAGAGCGGATTTAGATACAAGAGAACTGGAAGAACTCGAGCTGATTAAAGAACATTTCAATGAATCGCCAGGATAAATAGAGAATGATAACTGGAATGATGGCCTCCGGTGAAAAGAAATGGAAAAACAACTCCTGACATACTCCGGATGGGTAAGAAAAGAATATCTGACAAATGGAATAATTCGAGAGGATAACATGAAGCTAGAACCACAAAACTTCGAGAGAACAGACAAGATTTAGAGGAAAAACTCTTCTTCAGTCTTCAAATGACGACGAGAAAAACCACCAAAATTTGTTACGGCACACCGGGAGAACAAAAAGCGAAGAGGTTGGGGCAACAATGAAAATGATTGAAATCAATCTTGGAAAGGCATCTGAGTGATGGGATCCATTCTTACATCACACTTGAAAAGAATTGAGAATAACTCCGGGGAATTTAGAAGAGTCAGGTAAGATCCTGAGAAAAGACCCGTGGGTTAGGGCCCACTGAAGAGAAAAACACGGCTGGAAAGGAATGTTGAACAGATAGATGATGCACGAGAACAATTGAAATATTTGACTGAGGTGACAACCTCGAATTAATTCACACACAGACGAATATCCTGAGATGTCTTCTGAACTCCGGAATGATTGAATTGTGAGAGGCAAACGAGTAGGGAAAACACTTGAGCCAAGGAAAAGAATAAGATCAACCCGAAAAACTTGAATTGAGTCCACCGGAAAAGAGATGAAGAATGTCAAACAAAAGAGAATTCACCGGTTGAAACAATTGAGGGAAGAGTAAAAATGCTCCACACAAATGAAATTGATGGTCGAAAGAGACTCAAACTCTGGGAAGAAGAGGGTGGGAGGGCGGGAAAACAAAGGCAACTTGGAAGGGGGAACCGACGAATATCTTGAAGAGAAAACACCGGTTGAAATCATTGAGGAAAGAAAGCAAAGACTTCGCACGAGTAGGATGGATACTCGATTACGGACTCCGAATCCGAGATAAAAAGGGATGGGCAGGTGGAAAAAGAAAACAACTGAGGATTGAACTTGGCAAAGATGAAGAGGCTCAAGTCAACTTGACGAGAAATGCACCGGATAAAAAGAGCTGAGAACTAACGATCGGAAAACCAATTGTTTGATCCTAAGGAAGTTTGAAAGGGAAGAGGAGTAATTCAAAACACCTACGTCAAGATTCCTCACCAGAGCGACGAAGAGGCTGAGGAGTAAAAAGAATTTCTACTCTCTGATATAACTAAACTCC
>NW_025257021.1:0-1822 GCF_018294505.1 Triticum aestivum
ACTTCGAGATGCGAGAAGAAAAGATATTTGAACTCCTCCAACAAAATCTTGATGAACTCTTGAAGAATGAAATAAATCATGAAGAACCACCATGAAGAACTCCGGTGACAAAAGATGATGAGATAGGAATGAAGGATGAAAAGGATAAGACTAAAGCCCTATGTTGATTTAGATGGAGGATTCGATGAGATGGCCGAGGAAATTTGAACTCCGGAAAAGAAAAGATGAAAACACTTGGAACTAGAATTTATTCACCAAGAACAAACTCCAAAGAAAAGGATTAATCCCTTTGAGGAAATAATAAGATTTATTGTATGCTTATCCTTCATCAAATTAAATTGATGACACGCAATGGATTTTGCATACTACTTATTCATCTTGAAAAGGATTAAGGGGGGTATAGCACAAAACTTGAGAAAGTCTTCAAGAACCACCGGTAGGATTGGAAAGAACGAATGAATTAAAATGATAATCAAGGAAAAAGAATCTTGAATGAACCACTGTAAGAATTCGAAAATGACTGATGAAAGAGAATGAATTGCCGGGAACAATTCGAAGAATAAATATGCTAGAGCGGATTTAGATACAAGAGAACTGGAAGAACTCGAGCTGATTAAAGAACATTTCAATGAATCGCCAGGATAAATAGAGAATGATAACTGGAATGATGGCCTCCGGTGAAAAGAAATGGAAAAACAACTCCTGACATACTCCGGATGGGTAAGAAAAGAATATCTGACAAATGGAATAATTCGAGAGGATAACATGAAGCTAGAACCATAAAACTTCGAGAGAACAGACAAGATTTAGAGGAAAAACTCTTCTTCAGTCTTCAAATGACGACGAGAAAAACCACCAAAATTTGTTACGGCACACCGGGAGAACAAAAAGCGAAGAGGTTGGGGCAACAATGAAAATGATTGAAATCAATCTTGGAAAGGCATCTGAGTGATGGGATCCATTCTTACATCACACTTGAAAAGAATTGAGAATAACTCCGGGGAATTTAGAAGAGTCAGGTAAGATCCTGAGAAAAGACCCGTGGGTTAGGGCCCACTGAAGAGAAAAACACGGCTGGAAAGGAATGTTGAACAGATAGATGATGCACCAGAACAATTGAAATATTTGACTGAGGTGACAACCTCGAATTAATTCACACACAGACGAATATCCTGAGATGTCTTCTGAACTCCGGAATGATTGAATTGTGAGAGGCAAACGAGTAGGGAAAACACTTGAGCCAAGGAAAAGAATAAGATCAACCCGAAAAACTTGAATTGAGTCCACCGGAAAAGAGATGAAGAATGTCAAACAAAAGAGAATTCACCGGTTGAAACAATTGAGGGAAGAGTAAAAATGCTCCACACAAATGAAATTGATGGTCGAAAGAGACTCAAACTCTGGGAAGAAGAGGGTGGGAGGGCGGGAAAACAAAGGCAACTTGGAAGGGGGAACCGACGAATATCTTGAAGAGAAAACACCGGTTGAAATCATTGAGGAAAGAAAGCAAAGACTTCGCACGAGTAGGATGGATACTCGATTACGGACTCCGAATCCGAGATAAAAAGGGATGGGCAGGTGGAAAAAGAAAACAACTGAGGATTGAACTTGGCAAAGATGAAGAGGCTCAAGTCAACTTGACGAGAAATGCACCGGATAAAAAGAGCTGAGAACTAACGATCGGAAAACCAATTGTTTGATCCTAAGGAAGTTTGAAAGGGAAGAGGAGTAATTCAAAACACCTACGTCAAGATTCCTCACCAGAGCGACGAAGAGGCTGAGGAGTAAAAAGAATTTCTACTCTCTGATATAACTAAACTCC
>NW_025257022.1:0-1822 GCF_018294505.1 Triticum aestivum
ATATAAAGGAGCAAGGGGGAGGCCGGCAGCCCTAGGCGCGCCAAGGAGAGAGGGGGAGTCCTCCTCCTAGTAGGAGTAGGACTCCCCTTTCCTAGTCCTACTAGGAAAGAAGGGGGGAAGGAAAGAGAGGGAGAGGGAGAGGGAAAGGGGGCTGCGCCCCCTCTCCTAGTACAACTAGGACTCCCCTTGGGAGGGGGCGCGCCACCTCCTGGCTGCTGCCCTCTCTCTCCCCTCAAGGCCCACCAAGGCCCAATACTTCCCCGGGGGGTTCCGGTAACCCACCGACACTCCGGTTTAATCCGAAACTTCCCCGGAACACTTCCGGTGTCCGAATATAGTCGTCCAATATATCAATCTTTACGTCTCGACCATTTCGAGACTCCTCGTCATGTCTGTGATCACATCTGGGACTCCAAACAACCTTCGGTACATCAAAACATATAAACTCATAATATCACTGTCACCGTAACTTTAAGCGTGCGGACCCTTTGGGTTCGAGAACTATGTAGACATGACCGAGACACCTCTCTGGTCAATAACCAATAGCGGGACCTGGATGCCCATATTGGCTCCCACATATTCTACTAAGATCTTTATCGGTCAGACCGCATAACAACATATGTTGTTCCCTTTGTCATCGGTATGTTACTTGCCTGAGATTCGATCGTCGGTATCTCGATACCTAGTTCAATCTCATTACCGGCAAGTCTCTTTACTCGTTCCGTAATACATCATCCCGCAACTAACTCATTAGTCACAATGCTTGCAAGGCTTAGAGTGATGTGCATTACCGAGTGGGCCCAAAGATACCTCTCCGACAATCGGAGTGACAAATCCTAATCTCGAAATACGCCAACCCAACAAGTACCTTTGGAGACACCTGTAGAGCACCTTTATAATCACCCAGTTACGTTGTTACGTTTGGTAGCACACAAAGTGTTCCTCTGGTAAACGGGAGTTGCATAATCTCATAGTCATAGGAACATGTATAAGTCATGAAGAAAGCAATAGCAACATACTAAACGATCGGGTGCTAAGCTAACGAAATGGGTCAAGTCAATCACGTCATTCTCCTAATGAGGTGATCCCATTAATCAAATGACAACTCATGTCTATGGCTAGGAAACATAACCATCTTTGATTAACGAGCTAGTCAAGTAGAGGCATACTAGTGACACTCTTTTTGTCTATGTATTCACACATGTATTACGTTTCTGGCTAATACAATTCTAGCATGAATAATAAACATTTATCATGATATAAGGAAATATATAATACTTTATTATTGCCTCTAGGGCATATTTCCTTCAGTCTCCCACTTGCACTAGAGTCAATAATCTAGATTACATAGTAATGATTCTTACGCCCATGGAGTCTTGGTGCTGATCATGTTTTGCTCGTGGAAGAGGCTTAGTCAACGGGTCTGCAACATTCAGATCCGTATGTATCTTGCAAACTTCGATGTCTCCCACCTGGACTAAATCCCGGATGGAATTGAAGCGTCTTCTGATGTGCTTGGTTCTCTTGTGAAATCTGGATTCCTTTGCTAAGGCAATTGCACCAGTATTATCACAAAAGATTTTCATTGGTCCCGATGTACTAGGTATGACACCTAGATCGGGTATGAACTCCTTCATCCAGACTCCTTCATTCGTTGCTTCCGAAGCAGCTATGTATTCCGCTTCACACGTAGATCCCACCACGACACTTTGCTTGGAACTGCACCAACTGACAGCTCCACCGTTCAATGTAAATACGTATCCGGTTTGCGATTTCGAATCGTTCGGATCAGTGTCAAAGCTTGCATCAACGTAACCCCTTA
>NW_025257023.1:0-1822 GCF_018294505.1 Triticum aestivum
GCCCTCCCCGAGCACCCCGCACCCCGCCGCCCTCGCCGCCCTCGCCGGAGCCTCGCCGGAGCCCCGCCGGAGCCACCCCGCCGAGGTACTGCCTCGCCTCGTTCGTTGCCGGTTTTTGTTAAAAAAAACCTTCGTTTACAAAAAACCCTAGATCGGCTTTTTTTCGGTTTTATTATTTTGCGAGCGTTCACCGAACCGTTCGTTTTAACGAACGCGTTCGTCGGTTTTTCTCTGTTAACGAACGTCCGTTCTTTAACCGTTCGTCCGTTTTTCTTTTTCGTCGGATTTTTCCGTTATTTTCTCAGATTCGATTTCTGATCGAATCTTCGTTTCTGTTTAACTTCTCGCTCGTTTATCGGAATCAGACGATTCAAGCGCCTAGAGTTTCGTCTCGAAATTCTCTTTCCGTTTAACCTACTCAAACAAGATTTTGCTACAGTAAAATTTGACCTAGATCCAGATTAGTAAACGAAGCTTCTTTCTTTCACAGTTTGACTTTCGTTGCTTCTTTCGAGTTGATTCTTTTTGCAAACCGGAGTTCTTAAGTTGAACTTTCTGGTTGGATCTTTCATTCGAGTTTTACCTGTGCATTAGATGAGTACTGATTGTATGCTTGTTTGTTTGCGATAGAGTACCCGGAGTGTGCCGCTTGTTACTTCGAATCGCTAGGTTTTGCGGATCATCAGCAAGGCAAGTAACACTTTGATCATATACCTTCCATGCCCAGTTTTTATTGCATTAGATCTATTCCTCAAACAATTGCATGATTAGGATCTAATTAAATTGTGGGTATTGGGAAGTAGTTGAGGTAGTACCTATTACCTGTTTTACTTTCAAACCCTTGGGAGTTACTTCTACGTTTGCTATTATTGCCATGCTATGCTCGTAGACGTGGATTGGGTTTGAGAGATTTCCATGACAGATGTGAGATTGTTAATTAATGGTTTACTTAAGGTGGCAACTAAAACTCACATCTGGGTGGATATAGGTACCTGGGTATTCCGGGATTGCCTGTTTTTCTTTTGGACCGCCACCCAGGTTCAAAGGGATCATGAGATTATTCATGCTAGAAACTTCCGTGTGCAGCCGCAAGCTATTATGGGCTCTAGCATAGTTGACTAAGTTGTGTGAACTCTTACATTGGTAGACTAGCAGATGTAGGGGAAAGTAGGTGTAACTGTCTACCCATACGTAAGGTGCAAACACTTCTGAAAGACTGTGTCTCGGTCATCCGTTTCTCAAACACCATGTAGTGCGAGAAATCCAACGGAGGAGATCGAGTCTTGTGGGGAAAAGTGCACAAACCTCTGCAGAGTGTACAAACTAATCATGGTTAGCCGTGTCCCCGGTTATGGACAACTTGAGTATCTAGTATTTGGATTATCATGTGAATCTCATCACTATGTTACTTATAATTAATTTTGTTGGGTTATTGATGACATTTAATTGGGATTGAGATGCTGTCAACCATCTCAATGTTTCACAACCACCATGATAGTTAAATAAAATTTATTCCTTTGAAGTAGGATAAAATTGGCTTTTCGCAAAACTGTAACCATAGAGCTTTCCACCAGCCATATATGCATGTAGTATAGCATTATTATTGTTCATTATTCTCTATGTGTTACATTGCCAGCATATTCTATGTGCTGACCCGTTTTCGGGCTGCAACGTTTCATGTTGCAGACTTTTCAGACGACGAGTAAGGTGCCTTAGGTCGTGGTCTTATACTCAGTGATGCCGCTGGAGTTGATGGACTCACTTATCTTCCAAGTCTTCCGCTGTTATCGTTATTAGATGGCCTTAAGCCATATTTATCATA
>NW_025257024.1:0-1822 GCF_018294505.1 Triticum aestivum
TGGGGAGATAAGACATGGTTGATGACGATTCTCGATCTTTCGTCCCCGCCGAATCGCCAAAAAGTGTACCCGCGACGCTAGAGTTGATGCACATAGCTAACGTTGAAGGCGACCCGCCTAGAAGGGCCGTACACAAGCAATCCACGGGAGTTTTTGTAGACCAGGAACCCCACGCACCCAGAAGGGACCCCGTCTAGATGCGCAGCGGCTATAGGTTGCCCTAGGTCGATTCGCTCGCCCCTAGAGCCTCGATGATCGCTGCCCTTCAACACGAAGAACGAACGAAGAACGAGAGAGAAAGAACAAGGGAGGGATCTAAACCTAGGGTAAAAAGTATATGGGTTCGGCGTGAGCTACAGTGCATCACCCCTGGCGTTGAGAGTACACGGTGACGTGTTCGTGTGTGAACACACTTTTGAAGGAAATATGCCCTAGAGGCAATAATAAAGTTATTATTTATTTTCTTATGTCATGATAAATGTTTTTTATTCGTGCTAGAATTGTATTAACCGGAAACATAAGACTTGTGTGAATACATAGACAAACAAAGTGTCACTAGTATGCCTCTACTTAACTAGCTTGTTGATCAAAGATGGTTACGTGACATGAGTTGTCATTTGATTAACGAGATCACATCATTAGGAGAATGATGTGATTGACTTGACCCATTCCGTTAGCTTTGCACTTGATCGTTTAGTATGTTGCTATTGCTTTCTTCATGACTTATACATGTTCCTATGACTATGATATTATGCAACTCCCGTTTACCGGAGGAACACTTTGTGTGCTACCAAACGTCACAATGTAACTGGGTAATTATAAACGTCACAACGTCACTAATCTCTTCATGGGTGGAGTCGGGTCCATATTGGTTATTTACCAAAGAAGCTGGAGTGGGCTCGTAAAAGACTAAATGTGTTGTTTAGTAGGAATGATCATTCTGCAGTGATGGAAAGGAAGAAAATTCTTCAAGACATGGATGAGCTTCTTATAAAGGAAGAGATGCTATGGAAGCAAAGATCTCGTTTGGATAAAATAAGAGGAGGAGATCGTAATACTAATTATTTTCAGAGAAAGGCTTCATGGAGAGCAAAGAAAAATTATATTGCGGCACTAAGGAAGGATGATGGGGGTCTCACGGAAAATCTGGAGGAAATGAAAGGTATAACAAACTCGTTCTTTAAAAATCTTTATTCTGTTGATGACTCCGTTGACCCGTCACATATTATTCCGTTGGTTAAACCCCTTGTATCTGATGATACGAATGATGAGCTTTGCAAACCGTTTTTGGAACAAGAGATTAGTGATGCGCTTTTTCAAATGGGACCGTTAAAAGCTCCGGGTCCGGATGGTTTTCCTGCAAGGTTTTTCCAACGAAATTGGGGTTTGATCAAAGTGGATATTATTAAGGCTGTCCAACAGTTTTTTAATTCTGGAATTATGCCAGAGGGGATAAATAACACAACTATTGTTCTCATCCCAAAAGTTAAGAATCCTCAGTCTATTAAAGAGTTCAGGTCGATCAGTTTGTGCAATGTTATCTATAAGATTATTTCCAAATGCCTTGTTAACAGACTGCGACGGCTCCTTGATGGTACGATTTCGCCTACTCAAAGTGCATTTATTCCGGGAAGGTTAATTTCTGACAATGCTCTCATAGCTTTTGAATGTATACATTCGTTAAGTACGCTGAAAGATTCCAGAGGGGAATTTTGTGCATATAAGTTGGACTTGGCGAAAGCCTTTGATAGGGTGGACTGGCGTTTCTTACAATGTATGATGGGGGCTTTGGGCTTTGCACCAACGTGGATAAATTGGATTA
>NW_025257025.1:0-1822 GCF_018294505.1 Triticum aestivum
TGTCAGGACCCCGACTCGATGTCACATCGATCTAGCCGGTAACACTTCATATCACTTTGCGGCCTCACGCACGGTATTCCCACGGGTGTCGCCTTACCTTTGCCCGGGACCGTTTGCGCCTTTTGGCTCACGTATATGATAGTGTCGCTAGCATCCATATGATAAAGAGCCCGGGCTGACATGACTAGTCGTAAACCCAAAGTGGCACAGACTTACAGGGACAGGCATCCATGACCCAGCTTCGAACGTGTCGGTCATCAGCAAGTGGGTCCGGGCTGTAGCACTGGGCTAGCAGGACTCCGGTAAACCGGGCTGTAGCGGGCTAACAGGACTCCGGTACTCAAAGCGTGACATTTCCCCGAAGGGACAGACACAGGAACGAAGAAGGACACATGCTGGCCAGCCTAAGTGTTCCAGAGCAGTAGCAAGCTACCATGGCTCAGCGGTAACACTAGGAGACACTTCCCGGTAAGAGAGGCTACTAAAGATAAACAACTAGATAGTCAGATCCCACACATACCAAGCATTTCAATCATACACACAATATGCTCGATATGTGCAAATACAACGAAGCATCACAACATGACTCTATGACACAAGTACTTTATTTAAGGCTCAGGGAGCCATACATATCATACACACAGGTACGGGTCTCACGACCCAACATACAAGTCACACAGTCATACAAGCCAACAGCGGAAGTAACTTGTCTGAGTACAGACAACTAGTAAAATGAAAGAGGCTTGGAAGCCTAACTATACTATGTGGTCCTTCACAAGCTCAGGGTCACCACCTGGGTCTTTAGCCTACTCGTTGATGTCAACGTCTACATAGAACCCATCAGAAGGGGTTGCAGCGTCTTCTGTAAAAATGTAGATTATAGCAACATGAGTACAAAGGTACTCAGCAAGACTTACATCAGACCCTACATACATGCATAGTATCAAAAGGGTTGGTGGAGTTATTGCAGCAAGCCAGCTTTGACTCTTGGCTAGACTATCCTACGATACTCCATTTGAAATAGTTTTGCGCACACGAGTCCACTATTCACCACTTCAATACACTACCGAGGATCCATCTCTGTCTTCCTACGGAAGAGCCATCCTCGGCACTCACACTTATCTTGAGGCTTTTAACAGTTTCCATTTACTTGTCTATGAACTGTATAGGCAACCAAGTAGTCCTTTACCGCGGACGCGGCTATTCGAATAGATCCTGTTAACCCTGCAGGGGGTACTTCTTCATACACGCTCTCACCACTTACCGTCGTCTACACGACATGTACTCGGCAACCTTCAAGCGGAAGCCCAACGTGGGTGTCGGCCACGACCTACCTAATCACCTAAGCTTCCAGTCCAGGTTTATCGCCTATTCAGGTTCCATCCGCAGGGAGTTCGGCCGAGGTTTCCCATACGGCCCCGAACGATGTGAACAGGGTTCCCGAGATACCTAACGGGTATTCGGTACACCGTGCCACGTACCTACCGCATCACAGCCCACCCCTACGGTCAGCGCTGTCCACGGCCTCCAGTAGGCTACAAACACCAGAAACTACTTGCAACTCCTGGACGGAGAACTAGGGTGAATAAGAAGTCGAGAGGGTCCATTGGTTTCGGGCCCAATGCATGGTAGTAGCTGATTCTTAAATCACACATACAGATCTCAGTGCTTAAGGTCGGCTTCAATGAAACAACCCACCATGTACTCCTACATGGCCTCTCATCGATACCTTTACCAAATCGGGTTCACCACACCACTCTCATTACCGACATAATCATTTCACTCTAGCCCATCACCCAGATGAACCAGACCTGACACGACT
>NW_025257026.1:0-1822 GCF_018294505.1 Triticum aestivum
TAATACATCATCTCGCAACTAACTCATTAGTTGCATTACTTGCAAGGCTTAAGTGATGTGCATTACCGAGAGGGCCTAGAGATACCTCTCCGACAATCGGAGTGACAAATCATAATCTCGAAATACGCCAACCCAACATGTACCTTTGGAGACACCTGTAGAGCACCTTTATAATCATCCAGTTACGTTGTGACGTTTGGTAGCACACAAAGTGTTCCTCCGGCAAACGGGAGTTGCATAATCTCATAGTTACAGGACATGTATAAGTCATGAAGAAAGCAATAGCAACATACTAAACGATCGGGTGCTAAGCTAATGGAATGGGTCACGTCAATCACATCATTCTCCTAATAATGTGATCCCGTTAATCAAATGACAACACATGTCTATGGTTAAGAAACATAACCATCTTCGATTAACGAGCTGGTCAAGTTGAGGCATACTAGTGACGTTTAGTTTGTCTATGTATTCACACAAGTATTATGTTTCCGGTTAATACAATTCTAGCATGAATAATAAACATTTATCATGATATAAGGAAATAAATAATAACTTTATTATTGCCTCTAGGGCATATTTCCTTCAAATATCCCGTGCTACCATTTCTCATCGCGTAGATCCAGTAACCCAACGCTCCCGGGCCTCCATCAGAGTGAGTAGCGACCACATACAGATCAACGCAGTGGCTCGGAAGATAACCTGCAAAAAATGAATATTTGTTGTTCCGTTAAAGACCAAATCATCTCTGCAATTCTAAATTGCCCATAATAAAGCACATACTCCTACGCGAATGTGTCTCGCCGTGTCAAAATATATCCCATCAAGCCACGTCCCAAATTACATGTTGATGGAATTCAGAGGAGTAATGTTAAATGCTATGTGAACCGTCCGCCTCATAATTTTTACCAGAGGGCAATCGAGAAAGAGGTGTTTGATTGATTCATGCTGGTCACAAAAGTTACATCTCGTAGAACCTGTCCAATTGCGTTTTGCCATGATAATAGTTCAATTGGAGGAGTACATGGCATCACCGCCACAACACCAAGTGAACCTCCAATCAATATTTTTCTGATAAAAGTGTAATATATAAGTATCATATTGATAAAAATTACACCAGGGCTCTGCAATGATAGAATATCGAGACCAAGAAGAGACGTGGAGGATGGAGACGATTATAAAAATGAAAAGCAGAAAAAAATGAACAAAAAGAGTCGATGCAACCAATGACTTTCACAAGCATTGCCACAAAGAAGGTGCTCGCAAACTTGAGTAAAATCATGACCACAATTACATATAACTCTGGTTGTCGGTCCCTCTACATGATATGTGTGCATGTTTGCGCATGTGAGTGGCGAGCGTGCAGGGCTAGCCTTTGGTGATCTATAATATGATGTGATAACTAAGCTCTAAGATGCGTGCAAATATATGCCTGTATTTAATCAGAATGAATAAGCCTGCATCAACTACTTCCCGGCCGCTCCCTCTACAAGCTTCCAGGCAAGGTAGTCGGAATGATGATTCTTCAGATCGGAGGTCCGATGGTAGGATCTCAAATCGCAGAATGTTAACTATCAAAATCATAGAAATGTAGATTCTACAAGCCAAAATCATAGAATCAGATATGTTAGTCTGGATCGTGAAGTCTCTGAATTGTACAATAGCATCGTGATTCTGACTTCCTTGCTCATGGGTTTAACCAAGTTTATTTCCACGAGGCCGAGGCCCAAAGACAACATGGTGCGCCGTCGATGGATGAAGGAGGAATAAGACTTTGGAAAACCAAAGATTTAGATGTATTTTTTTTCATGAAAGATGTGTTTGT
>NW_025257027.1:0-1822 GCF_018294505.1 Triticum aestivum
TGTCATAACTCCGAAGATTGTGTAAAACGATTGCCAGGGGAACGTACGTATACACGGTGTAGAAATATGTGGAGCTGGGTTGGCTATATATGGTAGCAAAAGATTAGCAATAATCAATTCAGAGATGCAATGTTGAATAAACGCTCAACGACGGTACTGTGCTGCTCCTAGGCCAGACCAAACTAGAGACGCGAGCCTAGAACACTAATGAGGTCACGTCGTAGCACAACTAGCATCAATAAAGGATATGAAGTAGCTCTGGACAGCAAGATATAAGTGAAGATCACAATAGCAGTAGACCTATTTAGGAGCTGATGTTGAGGTGCCAAATACTGAACTAGCTTCTGCAACTATTTAGATTCGGCTCGTCGCTAGCTTTCATTTGAGTACTCGCGTAGCCAAAACAGACTTCATATGAGGAAGTTATGCCTGTTTTACTGAACAGTGCACAAAACAGATTTCAATCCGAATTCAACTACGAGATTGAGTCTAGATAGATCCGATTTTTTTTTCTCCACTCTTTTTTTTCTCACACTTTTTTTCTTTTCCTTTCTTTTTTTCTCTGACTTTTTTTTACTTTTTTTTCTCTCGTTTTTTTTCTCTATCTTTTTTCTCTCTCTCCCTCTTTCCAAAACAAACTAGATAAGATGTAGATTGGATCAAGCGAAGATGGGAACGATCTCAACTATGATTATGACAATGAACGGTGGGTAGCACGTGGAGGAAATTGATGGATGGGTGGTGGACAGCGGAAGGGATAACGATGCAGCGGCGACGTGACTAATGTGAACAGAACTCGAAACTCTAAACGACCTAGACACTAAGACCAGCAACTCGACACGACGATGCAACCGATAATTCAACTATGCAAGCAATGAAAATAAAATTGCAAAGGCTCAGACTGGCTTGGACAAAGGATGAATAGATCTAACTCTTTTTTGTGGATTTTTCTTGGACAATAGGTAAGAAAATAAATCTAATCTAGGAAAACTGAAAATTCTCACCGAGCAACCTGAAAACTGATACCACTTGATAGAGGTGAGGGTCCCGATCTTTCGATGAGATGATAACTATCGATTTGGTGGAGACGACTTTGACAATCTGACTACAAACGTGCACGACGTTGCGCCTTAGCAATCGCTAAACCAATCTCCTGAGGTTACTGACGATGCTGGAAGCACGGTCAGCCTGACCACGAAGGTCTATTCCTGCAAGCAATCGAAGAACGAGCAAGAATATGATAAAGCAATTTGAATATTGCAAATATATATGAAGTATTGATAATGGTGGGGATCCGGAAGCGGTCTTGGTCTGGTCGTTGGACACAAACGAAGTACACAAAGTTGCAATGGCTAACTTTTAACTAAACAAATCCCAAGGAAAAAGCTACTAGATGGATCTACTTATATAGGAGCAAGGGGTGGCGGCCAAGGAGGTGGGAGGACGTCCCAAGGCAGCCTAAAACTAACCCTAGGTCGTACAAGGCTCATGGGCCCAAGTGGAGGTGATGCAACACCTTTGGGCTTATAGTTTGACTCGGATTCTGCTGCAACGTCAGATTTTTTTTGTCCGTAACTCAACGCTCCGGCCGAATTTGAAGGTGAATCCAATTGGGATGGAAAGAGCACGAAATCTAGTTTCCAACAAAAAAAGAATCACCCAATTCGGAGTCCGTATGAAAAAGTTGTTGGCGTTTTGAGTCAGGTATGTCTGTGCAGTCCGAATCTGAATCCAGAACGTGAGAGACTTGGACTCTATCTTCTCTTGGCCCAAAAGTGACGTGAGAGGACTTTTTGAACACAACCTAAACATCTCCTTTTCC
>NW_025257028.1:0-1822 GCF_018294505.1 Triticum aestivum
GCAGGTTTGGGTATATGCTTCTCACAAACCGGAGCTTCTCACAAGAAGCATGATGGTTTTTGGTAGGGAACGTGCCTCCTTTGGGACGAAACGATATCCATTGCCTCTTATTGCTTGGAAGTTTTTTTCTTGTGTCAACAAAGAACAACAGGAGTGTTGTGTGAATTTTTGTGATTTTTCGGGGTTCGTTTGGACATTTTTATGCATTAACTGAGTTTTCAATGCATTTATGTGAATAATTCAAATTTGAACTACATGAGCATGCTCCACTGCATATAAATTGGTTGAAAAATCAAATCTGTGTCCTTGGGTGCATGCTTATGTCCCATGCTAAAAATGGGAATGAATTTCAAACACCATGGCACCGTTGATTGCCGGCATAACATTGAGATGCCTTGTTTTTAAATTCTAGTAAATCCAAAACTCGTATGAAATTCATGAAACTTGGCATGCTATCATGGAGCGGCATCAACATGCCGAGGTAAATTTTTTGTCCAATTTGGGGCAGGTTTGGGTATATGCTTCTCACAAAGCGGAGCTTCTCACAAAAAGCATGATGGTTTTCGATAGGGAACGTCCCACCTTCAGGGACAAAGCGATATCCATTGCCTCTTATTGCTTTGAAGTTTTTTTTCTCATGTCAACATAGAACAACAGGAGTGTTGTGTGATTTTTTTTGATTTTTTGGGTTTCGTTTGGACATTTTTATGCATTAAGTGAGTTTTCAATGCATTTATGTGCATAATTCAAATTTGAACTACATGCGCATGCTCCAGTGCATATAAATTGGTTGAAAAATCAAATCTGTGTCCTTGGGTGCATGCTTAGGTCCCATGCAAGAAATGGGAATGAATTTCAAACACCATGGCACCGTTGATTGCCGGCAAAACATTAAGATGCCTGGTTTTTAAATTCTAGTAAATCCAAAACTCGTCTGAAATTCATAAAACTTGGCATGCTTTCATGGAGCGGCATCAACATGCCGCGGTACAAATTTTGTCCCATTTGGGGCAGGTTTGGGTATATGCTTCTCACAAACCGGAGCTTCTCACAACAAGCATGATGGTTTTCGTTAGGGAACGTCCCACCTTTGGGGACGAAACGATATCCATTGCCTCTTATTGCTTTGAAGTTTTTTTCTCGCGTCAACATGGAACAACAGGAGTGTTGTGTGAATTTTTGTGATTTTTCGAGGTTCGTTTGGACATTTTTATGCATTAACTGAGTTTTCAATGCATTTATGATTTTATGTGCATAATTAAAATTTGAACTACATCCGCATGCTCCAGTGCATCTAAATTGGTTGAAAAATCAAATATGTGTCCTTGGGTGCATGCTTAGGTCCCTTGCAAGAAATAGGAATGAAGTTCAAACACCATGGCACCGTTGATTGCCGGCAAAACATTGAGATGCCAGGTTTTTTAATTCTAGTAAATCCAAAAACCGTCTGAAATTCATGAAACTTGGCATCCTATCATGGAGCGGCATCAACATGCCGTGGTACAAATTTTGTCCCATTTGGGGCAGGTTTGGGTATATGCTTCTCACAAACCGGAGCTTCTCACAACAAGCACGATGGTTTTCGGTAGGGAACGTCCCACCTTTGGGGACGAAACGATATCCATTGCCTCTTATTGCTTTCAAGTTTTTTTCTCGTGTCAACATAGAACAACAGGAGTGTTGTGTGAATTTTTGTGATTTTTCGGGGTTTGTTTGGACATTTTTATGCATTAGCTGAGTTTTCAATGCATTTATGTGAATAATTCAAATTGGAACTATATGCGCATGCTCCAGTGCATTTAAATTGGTTGAAAAATCAAAT
>NW_025257029.1:0-1822 GCF_018294505.1 Triticum aestivum
AGTTGTGGACGAAACAATCTGATGCTGCAGCAGAATCCGAGTCAAACTACAAGTCCAAAGGTGTTACATCACCTCCACTTGGGCCCATTGGCTTTGTACGACCTAGATTTTGTTTTAGGCTGCCTTGGGACGTCCTCCACCTCCTTGGCCGCCACCCCTTGCTCCTATATAAGTAGATCCATCTAGTAGCTTTTCCTTGGGATTTGTTTAGTTAAAAGTTAGCCATTGCAACTTCGTGTACTTCGTTTGTGTCCAACGACCAGACCAAGACCGCTTCCGGATCCCCACCATTATCAATACCTCATATATATTTGCAATATTCAGATTGCTTTATCATATTCTTGCTCGTTCTTCGATTGCTTGCAGGAATAGACCTTCGTGGTCAGGCTGACCGTGCTTCCGGCATCGTCAGTAACCTCAGGATATTGGTTTAGCGATTGCTAAGGCGCAACGTCGTGCACGTTTGTAGTCGGATCGTCAAAGTCGTCTCCACCAAATCGATAGTTATCATCTCATCGAAAGATCGGGACACCCTCGCCTCTATCAAGTGGTATCAGTTTTCAGGTTGCTCGGTGAGAATTTCCAGTTTTCCTAGATTAGATTTATTTTCTTACCTATTGTCCAAGAAAAAGCCACAAAAAAGAGTTAGATCTATTCATCCTTGGTCCAAGCCAATCTGAGCCTTTGCAATTTTCTTTTCATTGCTTGCATAGTTGAATTATCGGTTGCATCGTCGTGTCGAGTTGCTGGTCTTAGTGTCTAGTTCGTCTAGAGTTTCGAGTTTCTGTTCACATTAGTCACGCAGCCGCTGCATCATTATCCCATCCGCTGTCCACCATCCCATCCACCAATTTTCACCACGTGCTACGCACTGTT
Organism: Triticum aestivum; assembly: GCF_018294505.1. Classification (NCBI taxonomy): domain Eukaryota; kingdom Viridiplantae; phylum Streptophyta; class Magnoliopsida; order Poales; family Poaceae; genus Triticum; species Triticum aestivum. The sequence goes on from NW_025257029.1 coordinate 877, forward strand.
TATTGTCATAATCATAGTTGAGGTCACTCACATCTTCGCCTGATCGAATCTGCATCTTATCTAGTTTGTCTTGGAAAGAGGGAGAAAAAGAATATAAAGAAAAAAAAAGAGAGAAAAAAGGAAAGAAAAAAAAGAAAAAGAGGGAGAATAAAAAGAAAAAAAAGCATAAGAAAAAAAAAGAGAGAAAAAAAATTGGATCTATCTAGAATCAATCTCGTACCTGAATTCGGATTGGAATCTGTTTTGCGCACTGTTCAGTAAAACAGGTGTATCTTCCTCATACGAAGTCCGTTTTGGCTCCGTGAGTACTCAAATTGAAGATAGCGACGAGCCTCATCTAAATAGTTGCAGAAGCTAGTTCAATATTTGACACCTCAAAATCGGCTTCTAAATAGGTCTTTTTGCCCTCCGAAGTTCGTGAACACAGGTTGTTCCAATTTTTTAGGCCAGTTTTAGAATTCTTTGACTCCTCATATCAACTCGGAATTGAGTGATTCTTTTTGCATTGGAAAGCTTGAGTTAGTAGCATTCTTTGAAAGAATTTATCAGAAAATTGTCTCAAACTTTTCAAGAGGAAAGTTGGAGAGATAGTTGTTGTATATCCTGCTTGGCAGTTGTTTTTCATCATTATCTTCACTGCCGTTGTGATCTTCACTTATATCTTGCTGTCAAGAGCTACTTAGTATCCTTCATTGATGCTAGTTGTGCTACGCCGTGACCTCATTAGTGTTCTAGGCTCGCGTCTCTAGTCCGGTCTAGCCTAGGACCAGCACAGTACCGTCGTTGAGCGTTTATTCAACATTGCATCTTTGAATTGATTATTGCTAATCTTTTGCTACCATATATAGCCAACCCAGCTCCACATATTTCTACACCGTGTATACGTACGCTCCCCTGGCAATCGCTTTACTCAATATTCGGAGTTACTTGACACCGCTGGTTGCCG
>NW_025257030.1:0-1822 GCF_018294505.1 Triticum aestivum
CTCCATGATAGCATGCCAAGTATCATGAATTTGAGACGAGTTTTGGATTTACTAGAATTTAAAAACCAGGCATCTCAATGTTTTGCCGGCAATCGACGGTGCCGTGGTGTTTCAAATTCATTCCCATTTCTTGCATGGGACCTAAGCATGCACCCAAGGACACATAGTTGATTTTTCAACCAATTTACATGCACTAGAGCATGTGCATCTAGTTCCAATTTGAATTATGCACATAAATGCTTTGAAAACTCAGTTAATGCATAAAATGTCCAAACGAACCCCGAAAAATGCCAAAAATTGACACAACACTCCTGTTGTTCTATGTTGACACGAGAAAAAATTTCAAAGCAATAAGAGGCAATGGATATCGTTTCGTCCCCAAAGGTGGGACATTCCCTATGTCGAAACCATCATGCTTGTTGGGAGAAGCTCTGGTTTGTGAGACGCTTATACCCGAACCTGCCCCAAATGGGACAAATGTTTTACCACGGCATGCTGATGCTGCTCCATGATAGCATGCCAAGTTTCATGAATTTCAGGCGAGTTTTGGATTTCTAGAATTTAAAAACCAGGCATCTCAACATTTTGCCGGCAATCAACAGTGCCCTGGTGGTTGAATTTCATTCGCATCTCTTGCATGGGACCTAGAAATTTACCCAAGGACATAGATTAGATTTTTCAACCAACTTTAGTGCATTGGAGCATGTGCTTGTAGTTCAAATTTGAATTATGCACATAAAATGCCTAGAAAACCCAGTCAATGTATAAAAATGTCCAAACGAACCCCGAAAAATCACAAAAATTGACACAACACTCCTGTTGTTCTATGTTGACACTAGAAACTTTTTGAAAGCAATAAGAGGCAATGGATATCGTTTCGTCCCCAATGGTGGGACGTTCCCTATCAAAACCATCATGCTTGTTGTGAGAAGCTCTGGTTTGTGAGAAGCTTATACAGGAACCTGCCCCAAATGGGATAAAAAATTTACCACGGCATGTTGATGCCGCTCCACGATAGCATGCCAAGTTTCATGAATTTCAGGCGAGTTTTCGATTTACTAGAATTTAAAAACCAGGCATCTCAACGTTTTTCTGGCAATCAACAGTGCCTTGGTGTTTGAATTTCATTCCCATCTCTTGCATGGGACCTAGAAATTCACGCAAGGACACACATGTGATTTTTCAACCAACTTTGGTGCATTGGAGCATGTGCTTGTAGTTCAAATTTGAATTTTGCACATAAAATGCCTAGAAAACCCAGTTAATGTATAAAAAGGCCAAACAAACCCCGAAAAATTCCAAGATTAAACACAACACTCCTGTTGTTCTATGTTGACACTAGAAATTTTTTGAAAGCAATAACAGGCAACGGATATCGTCCCGTCCCCAAAGGTGGCACGTTCCCTATCGAAACCATCATCCTTGTTCTGAGAAGCTCTGGTTTGTGAGAAGCTTATACCCAAACCTGTCCCAAATGGGGCAAAATTTTCACTATGGCATGTTGATGCCGCTCCATGATAGCATGCCAAGTTTCATGAATTTCAGACGAGTTTTGGTTTTACCAAAATTTAAAAACCAGGTATCTCAATGTTTGGCGGCAAATCAACATTGCCCTGGTGTTTGAAATTCATTCGCGTCTCTTGCATGGGACCTAAGCATGCACCCAAGGACACACATGTGATTTTTCAACCAATTTATATGCACTGGAGCATGTGCATGTAGTTCAAATTTGAATTATCCATATAAAATGCCTAGAAAACTCAGTTAATGCATAAAAATGTCCAAATGAACCCCAAAAAATCCCAAAAATTGACACAACACT
>NW_025257031.1:0-1822 GCF_018294505.1 Triticum aestivum
AGGTTTGAAAAATGATGACGTGGCTTTGAATGGTTCATTTTGAACACACAAAAAGTCTGGAGTTCAAGTAAGTTCAAAAAATTGAAATCCCTTTGTAACAGACGAGTTTCCGTATGAAACCCTGATACTTCGAAAGAGATTGTCCGTTTTGTACACGAAGTGCATCCAGTTCTTGCCGTAACCCTCTCAGCTTTTTAGCACATTCTATGTGGGTGAAATGATGATAACGTGCCAACTTTCAACCTTTTCAGAGTTCATTTGTAGTGCTTTTCATTTTCAGGGTCATATAGCTAAAAAAATTAGTAAATGCATGAAAAGTAACAAATGAAGTCAGAAAGGGTTGAAAATTGATGATGTGGCTTTGAATGGTGCATTTTGAACACACACAAAGTGTGGAGTTCAAATAAGTTCAAAAAAATGAAATCCCTATGTAACAGACGAGTTTCCATATAAAGCCCTGATACTTCGATAGAGATTGTCCGTTTTGTACACGAAGTGCATCCAGTTTTTCCAAAAACTGTCTCAACTTTTTAGCATATTCTATATGGATGACATGAGGATACCATGCCAACTTTGAACCTTTTCAGAGTTCGTTTGTAGTTCTTTTCATTTTCAGGGTTATATAGCTCAAAAAATTAGTAAATGCATGAAAACTAACAAATGAAGTTAGAAAGGGTTGAAAATTGATGATGTGGTTTTCAATGGTGCATTTTGATTACACAAAAATCTGGAGTTCAAATAAGTTCAAAGAAATGAAATCCCTTTGTAACAGACGAGTTTCCATATGAATCTCTGATACTTCGAAAGAGATTGTCTGTTTTCTACACGAAGTGCATCCAGTTTTTGTCGACACACTCTCAACTTTTTATCACATTCTATGTGGGTCAAATGATGACACCATGCCAAATTTCAACCTTTTCATAATTCATTTGTAGAGCTTTTCATTTTCATGGGTCATATAGCTAAAAAAATCAGTAAATGCATGAAAAATAACAAATGAAGTCAGACAGGTTCGAAAAATGATGACGTGGCTTTGAATGGTTCATTTTGAACACACAAAAATTCTGGAGTTCAAGTAAGTTCAAAAAGTTGAAATCCCTTTGTAACAGACGAGTTTCCGTATGAAACCCTGATACTTCGAAAGAGATTGTCCGTTTTGTACACGAAGTGCATCCTGTTTTTGCCATAACCCTCTCAACTTTTTAGCACATTCTATGTGGGTGAAATGATGATACCGTCCTAACTTTCAACCTTTTTAGAGTGCATTTGTAGTGCTTTTCATTTTCAGGGTCATATAGCTAAAAAAATTAGTAAATGCATGAAAAGTAACAAATGCAGTCAGAAAGGGTTGAAAATTGATGATGTGGCTTTGAATGGTGCATTTTGAACACACACAAAGTGTGGAGTTCAAATAAGTTCAAAAAAATGAAATCCCTATGTAACAGACGGGTTTCCATATAAAACCCTGATACTTCAATAGAGATTGTCCGTTTTGTACACGAAGTGCATCCAGTTTTTCCAAAAACACTCTCAACTTTTTAGCATATTCTATATGGATGACATGAGGATACCATGCCAACTTTGAACCTTTTCAGAGTTCATTTGTAGTTCTTTTCATTTTCAGGGTTATATAGCTCAAAAAATTAGTAAATGCATGAAAACTAACAAATGAAGTCAGAAAGGGTTGAAAATTGATGATGTGGTTTTCAATGGTGCATTTTGAATACACAAAAATCTGGAGTTCAAATAAGTTCAAAGAAATGAAATCCCTTTGTAACAGACGAGTTTCCATATGAATCTCTGATACTTCGAAAGAGATTGT
>NW_025257032.1:0-1822 GCF_018294505.1 Triticum aestivum
GCCGGCGATGTCGCCGTCGTGGCCACGGTCACCGTAGCACCCAACCGAGCACACCATCGTGCTCCACACCTCACTAGGAGCACGTAGCGCGCACTAACGCCTCCCCAAGCCCCCTGCAACGTCGATTCCGACCGCACCCGAACTCCGGCAGCCGCAGCCGAGCTCGCCGCCGTCAACTCCGGCCACCCCGAGCCCAACCACCACCACCAATAGTCGCGGCTCAACCTCAGCAACACGTAGATGCCTTCCGCCGTCCATTTGGTTGCCGGAATGGCAAAAAGCACTTTCGCCGCCGTCTCGGGCCTCGCCGGCGTCATGTCGCCGGTGGGGTTTGACCTGTCCGACCTGAGGTTTGACCCCCAGGGTCACTGACGCGTGGGCCCTGTCGGTCAGATGGTTAGATTAGCGCTAACCACTGTTAGTTAACCCCTGACACTGACCAGTGGGCCCCAGCGCCACTAATTAGTAATTAGAATTAATTTAACGCTGTTTAACCCCCTGTCACTGACGTGTGGGCCCCACACGTCAGGTTTGACTCCAGCCAGCCGCAGTTGACCACTGACGTCATGCTGACGTCATGCTGGCGCAATAATTATAATTTCTGGATTTAATTTAAATCAGGAAATTCCAGAATATTATTTAAACTTCAAAAATTCATAACTTTTATTCTGTAACTCCAAATTGGACAAATTATATATGAAAAATGATCAGAAAAATCCAATCTATCCATCTGTACTATTTTCATGCATGATCAGACAAGTTAAATTGATGTTTTAAGCAGAACAAGGAAAAGCACTTTAAAAGGCCATATTTGAATTTGAAATTTGAATCCTTGATTCAAATTTGTTCAAACCCTTCTGGTTTTAGTTGCATTAGCCCAATACACTCATATTGCCATGTTTCATGCATGCATCATATTGTTGCACATTGTTTGGTGATGTTTGTGTATCGGTGCTCTCTGCGGCAGGTTCTATCCCCGAGGAGTACCGTGATTACCCTAACGAAGAACCGTATCAGTGCATCGAACCATCAGGCAAGCAACCAACCATTTGATCATATCGATACAATCCCATGTTCTCACTCCTGCTCTCTTTTACTGCATTAAGACAACGCGATTCAAACTGCTGTGTGCTACGGTAGTTGAACCCATTTCCTCTGCATGACCTGTCATTGCCACAGTAACTAGATGAAACCCACTAGCATGTGTAGGAGTTGCTTGAGCCATATGTATGTGTTGTTCCTACCTTGCTATGCCTGCTATGCTTAGAGTCGTGTCAGGTCTGGTTCATCTGGGTGATGGGCTGGAGTGAAATGATTATGTCGGTAATGGGAGTGGTGTGGTGAACACGATTTGGCAAAGGTATCGATGAAAGGCCATGTAGGAGTACATGGTGGGTTGTTTCATTGAAGCCGACCTTAAGCACTGAGATCTGTATGTGTGATTTAAGAATCAGCTACTACCATGCATTGGGCCCGAAACCAATGGACCCTCTCGGCTTCTTATTCACCCTAGTTCTCCGTCCAGGAGTTGCAAGTAGTTTCTGGTGTTTGTAGCCTACTGGAGGCCGTGGACAGCGCTGACCGTAGGGGTGGGCTGTGATGCGGTAGGTACGTGGCCGGGTGTACCGAATACCCGTTAGGTATCTCGGGAACCCTGTTCACATCGTTCGGGGCCGTATGGGAAACCTCGGCCGGACTCCCTGCGGATGGAACCTGGATAGGCGATAAACCTGGACTGGAGGCTTAGGTGATTAGGTAGGTCGTGGCCGACACCCACGTTGGGCTTCCGCTTGAAGGTTGCCGAGTACATGTCGTGTAAACG
>NW_025257033.1:0-1822 GCF_018294505.1 Triticum aestivum
TGGCTCCTGCCGGTTGTCATACTCATCGACATGCAAGTCGTGATTCCTATTACAAGAACATGATCAATCTCATACATCACATATATCATTCATCACATCCTTTTTGGCCATATCACATCACATAGCATACCCTGCAAAAACAAGTTAGACGTCCTCTAATTGTTGTTTGCATGTTTTACGTGGCTGCTATGGGTTTCTAGCAAGAACGTTTCTTACCTACGCATGAACCACAACGTGATATGCCAATTGCTATTTACCCTTCATAAGGACCCTTTTCATCGAATCCGATCCGACTAAAGTGGGAGAGACAGACACCCGCCAGCCACCTTATGCAACTAGTGCATGTTTGTCGGTGGAACCGGTCTCACGTAAGCGTACGTGTAAGGTTGGTCCGGGCCGCTTCATCCCACGATGCCGCCGAATCAAGATAAGACTAGTAACGGCAAGCATATTGAACAATATCGACGCCCACAACTACTTTGTGTTCTACTCGTGCAATGAATCTACGCAATAGACCTAGCTCATGATGCCACTGTTGGGGAACGTAGCAGAAATTCAAAAAAATTCCTACGTAACACCAAGATCTATCTATGGAGAGACCAGCAACGAGTAGAAAGGGGAGAGTGCATCTACATACCCTTGTAGATCGCTAAGCGGAAGCGTTCAAGTGAACGGGGTTGATGGAGTCGTACTCGTCGTGATTCAGATCACCGATGATCCTAGTGCCGAACGGACGGCACCTCCGCGTTCAACACACGTACAGCTCGACGATGTCTCCCACGCCTTGATCCAGCAAGGAGAGAGGGAGAGGTTGAGGAAGACTCCATCCAGCAGCAGCACAACGGCGTGGTGGTGATGGAGGAGCGTGGCAATCCTGCAGGGCTTCGCCAAGCACCTACGAGAGAGGAGGAGGTGTCACGGGAGGGAGGGAGGCGCCAAGGGCTCAGGTATGGATGCCCTCCCTCCCCTCCACTATATATAGGGGCAGGGGAGAGGGGGGAGGCGCAGCCTTGCCCCTTCCTCCAAGGAAGGGGTGCGGCTAAGAGGGGGGGAGGAGTCCATCCTCCCCAAGGCACCTCGGAGGTGCCTTCCCCCTTTAGGACTCTCCCCTTTTTCCTATATCTTGGCGCATGGGCCTCTAGGGGCTGGTGCCCTTGGCCCATGTAAGCCAAGGTGCACCCCCTACAGCCCATGTGGCCCCCTGGGGCAGGTGGCCCCACCCGGTGGGCCCCCGGGACCCTTCCGGTGGTCCCAGTACAATACCGATGACCCCGAAACTTGCCCCGATAGCCGAAACAGGACTTCCTATATATAAATCTTTACCTCCGGACCATTCCGGAACTCCTCGTGACGTCGGGGATCTCATCCGGGACTCCGAACAACATTCGGTAACCACATACAAGCTTCCTTTATAACCCTAGCGTCATCGAACCTTAAGTGTGTAGACCCTACGGGTTCGGGAGACATGTAGTCATGACCGAGATGTTCTCCGGTCAATAACCAACAGCGGGATCTGGATACCCATGTTGGCTCCCACATGTTCCACGATGATCTCATCGGATGAACCACGATGTCAAGGACTCAATCAATCCCGTATACAATTCCCTTTGTCTAGCGGTATGGTACTTGCCCGAGATTCGATCGTCGGTATACCGATACCTTGTTCAATCTTGTTACCGGCAAGTCTCTTTACTCGTTCCGTAACACATCATCCCGTGATCAACCCCTTGGTCACATTGTGCACATTATGATGATGTCCTACCGAGTGGGCCCAGAGATACCTCTCCGTTTACACGGAGTGACAAAATCCCAATCTCGATTC
>NW_025257034.1:0-1822 GCF_018294505.1 Triticum aestivum
GCGCCGGTGACGATGGTGATCATGGTGGTGCTGCAGAGATGGAGATCACGAAGCACAAGATGATGATGACCATATCATATCACTTATATTGATTTGCATGTGATGTTTATCCTTTATGCATCTTATCTTGCTTTGATTGACGGTAGCATTATAAGATGATCTCTCACTAAATTATCAAGAAGTGTTCTCCCCGAGTATGCACCGTTGCCAAAGTTCGTCGTGCCCAGACACCACGTGATGATCGGGTGTGATAAGCTCTACGTCCATCTACAACGGGTGCAAGCCAGTTTTGCACACGCAGAATACTCGGGTTATACTTGACGAGCCTAGCATATGCAGATATGGCCTCGGAACACGGAGACCGAAAGGTCGAGCGTGAATCATATAGTAGATATGATCAACATAAGATGTTCACCATTGAAAACTACTCCATTTCACGTGATGATCGGTTATGGTTTAGTTGATTTGGATCACGTGATCACTTAGATGACTAGAGAGATGTTTTTCTAAGTGGGAGTTCTTAAGTAATATGATTAATTGAACTTAAATTTATCATGAACTTAGTACCTGATAGTATCTTGCTTGTTTATGTTTGATTGTAGATAGATGGCTCGTGCTGTTGTTCCGTTGAATTTTAATGCGTTCCTTGAGAAAGCAAAGTTGAAAGATGATGGTAGCAATTACACGGACTGGGTCCGTAACCTGAGGATTATCCTCATTGCTGCACAGAAGAGTTACGTCCTGGATGCACCGCTGGGTGCCAGGCCTGCTGCTGATGCAACTGACGACGTTAAGAACGTCTGGCAGAGCAAAGCTGATGACTACTCTATAGTTCAGTGTGCCATGCTTTACGGCTTAGAACCGGGACTTCAACGACGTTTTGAACGTCATGGAGCATATGAGATGTTCCAGGAGTTGAAGTTGATATTCCAACAGAATGCCCGGATTGAGAGATATGAAGTCTCCAATAAGTTCTATAGCTGCAAGATGGAGGAGAATAGTTCTGTTAGTGAGCACATACTCAGAATGTCTGGGTACTACAATCACTTGACACAATTGGGAGTTAATCTTCCGGATGATTGTGTCATTGACAGAATTCTTCAATCACTGCCACCAAGCTACAAAGGCTTCGTGATGAACTATAATATGCAAGGGTTAGTAAAGACTATACCTGAGCTCTTCGCAATGCTAAAGACTGCGGAGGTAGAAATCAAGAAGGAGCATCAAGTGTTGATGGTCAATAAGACCACTAGTTTCAAGAAGAAAGGCAAAGGGAAGAAGAAGGGGAACTTCAAGAAGAACAGCAAGCAAGTTGCTGCTCAGGAGAAGAAACCCAAGTCTGGACCTAAGCCTGAAACTGAGTGCTTCTACTGCAAGCAGACTGGTCACTGGAAGCGGAACTGCCCCAAGTATTTGGCGGATAAGAAGGATGGCAAGGTGAACAAAGGTATATGTGATATACATGTTATTGATGTGTACCTTACTAGAGCTCGCAGTAGCACCTGGGTATTTGATACTGGTTCTGTTGCTAATATTTGCAACTCGAAACAGGGACTACGGATTAAGCGAACACTGGCAAAGGACGAGGTGACGATGCGCGTGGGAAATGGTTCCAAAGTCGATGTGATCGCGGTCGGCACGCTACCTCTACATCTACCTTCGGGATTAGTTTTAGACCTAAATAATTGTTATTTGGTGCCTGCGTTGAGCATGAACATTATATCTGGATCTTGTTTGATGCGAGACGGTTATTCATTTAAATCAGAGAATAATGGTTGTTCTATTTATATGAGTAATATCTTTTATGGTCATGCACCCTTGA
>NW_025257035.1:0-1822 GCF_018294505.1 Triticum aestivum
TTGCTGGTCTTAGCGTCTAGTCTTTTAGAGTTTCGAGTTCTGTTCACAAGTTGTCACGCCGTCGCCGCACCATCATCATCGCCCCTGCCATCTACCACCACCGCTCCGAATCCGTATCCATATACCACCACCAATCCGTGTCCATATACCACCACCGATCCATATCCATATACTACCACCGCTGCCATATACCACCACCATATATCCACCACCAATCCGAGTTCCTTGCTTATTAGGTTTGTTTTCGGGATCAATCTAAATTCCGATTCGTGTTTCCTTGCCGGAGTCGGGTAGCCACGCTCCGTTTAGGCCCAAAATTTTTCGAAAACGCATTTTTCGAAAAAATTTCTGGCTATCCTATTTTTAGGTGTTTCTGAGTGTTTTGAGACAGGTGCCATTATAGGAAGTTTTTTTTGACCCGTTTCCAGTTTTTGGGTCCGGGCAGTCAAAAAAAAAATTGGTCAAAAAAAATTTCGTGCCCATCCTGTCAGTTTGAGCTAAGAAGAGTTTTGAGACACTCGCCATTATAGTGATTTTTCGCAAAAAAAAGCAGCGCAAAAAAAAAGAGCGCAAAAAAAAAGAGCGCAAAAAAAAAATTTCCAGAGTGTGCTTTTCCCTTGTTTACGTGCCGCGCCGTGATTTTGTTAGTGTTCTAGGCTCGCGTCTCTAGCACAGTCTAGCCTAGGACCAGCACAGTACCGTCGTTGAGCGTTTATTCAACTTTGCATCTCTGAATTGATTATTGCTGACCCTTTTTGCTACCATACTATAAGCCTTCCCAGCTCCACATACATCTACGTCGTGTGTTCGACTCTCCCTGGTAATCGCTCTATCCAAGCTTTGAGAGTTTTTGACTACAACGGTTGCCGATCACCGCCTGCTGCTGGGTAAGAACTGGTAAGAATTTGAGATTTGCTTGACGGATTTGTGACACCCACCACCACCACTTGTTCGTAGTCTGTAGGATCATATTCTTGTGTGTTTCTATTGCTGCTAACCGTGCCAGGATCACAAGCCGACGAGATTGACTGGGAGAATTTATCGAACAAGTGCAAGATGTGCTGAACAATTTTGAAGAGGCCATGGAGAAGATCACTGGCCTTGAGAAGACGTTCGAAACAAAGCTCGATAACAAGTTTAATGAATTGCTCGCGCGTCTTCCACCACCACCACCCGCTGTACCTAACGCACCTCTCCAACAACAACAACAACGACTACCTCCACGTCGCGAAGCAGACCTCCGCCGAGCAAGCCGTGTTCCTCTTGCGTTTGGCCAAACTGTTGGTGCTGCTGTTGATACTTCTGTGGCTCCTGCTACTGATGCGGAGGAGGATGATTATGTGGGAGATTATGAGGATGAGGTTGATCAAAATCAACACTACGTGCAGCCACCTGTACCACCACCAGCAGGTCGACCTCAGGTATATATTCGTAATGGTAGGCCTGCACCACCACCTCAGGTACGCGATGATGTCCATATTCCTAAACTGAAATTGAATATTCCACCATTTGAGGGTAGATATGTTCCTGATATATATCTTACTTGGGAGTTAGAAACTGAACAACGATTTACATGTTTACAATATCCTGAGGAGAGACGAGTTGCTGCTGCTGTTTGTGCTTTCACTAGTTTTGCATGTGTATGGTGGTCTGAACATTGTAGATTATATCCTATTCCAACTACTTGGGCTGCTTTGAAAACTGCTATGCGTACGCGTTGGGTTCCACCATATTATCAACGTGAATTGCTTCAAAAATTGCAGCGTTTAAGACAAGGAAAAAATTCTGTAGAAGAATATTATCAGGAATTACAAACTGGCAT
>NW_025257036.1:0-1821 GCF_018294505.1 Triticum aestivum
TTAGTGCACTCCATGGGTGCACCGAAGTTGGTTGCTCAAACATCATCCTAAGCTTTAAAATTCTAAAGGAGAAATTTAAGAAATCAGTGTAATCTTAATTAGTGAGTAGATGATCCATTGGTAAGAAGAACTTGCCATGTAAGCAGTAAAAGCCAATCAAGCCATGTTCGGACTTTCGGTGAACCACATGTCTTTTTTCAGAGTGCATGGGCTCAAGCAACTGACTGCAAATTCAAGGGCCGTGAGCGTATTTAACTTATTTTCTTTCGCTACAATATTGGCACAGAAAGCATCTACCTGGTCATACACTTTTTGATTTAAACATGATTCACTAATCCAGAAACAATATGAGGATATTTTTGTTTCATGATTAGATTATAACCACTGCAAATTTGTCTCCTTTTTATTTTTAAGAACATATATGAACTTCTTTTTCTGTGGCAAGATTGCATAAATTTTATTTACACCAAATGGCAAAGTGCATAGATTTTTTTTTGTACTTGTTCTTATGCAAAATATACGATACCAAGACAGCTTGCTTGTCGCTATAATAATGTGTCAGAGCAACTCAAGCAGAATCGCCATTTGGCCCAATCGCCATAATGACCGTCGATCTGGTAATTTTTGCCGAAATGTTAGTTTAATAGAGTAGCCGTCCCACTCAGGATTGCGATCATCTACGAAGGCCGCTCCAAATCGATCATGCGACTCTCCATATTTGAAGTGTGTGGTTCCTTGCTTTGGAGCATGCTCCATGGCCAACCACTCACGCGGGACAGAAGTTTCACCTTCCTTCTCATCCTTCTGTGTGGCCCACCTTTCCTTCCTACGAATAGCCTAGATGGTCAGATTTCCATCCCATTGGGAAGCAGGCCAACTAATGGCGGTCTTTGCATGCCAACTTCCCGCTGAAATTGTCATCGCAGTTCCAACCACCCTCCATGTTTTCCCTCCGTTCATGGCTATAAAAATGTCGTCACCATGTCACACCTATCTCACATCCCAGTCGCCAACAACTCCTCTTCTCTCCCTGTCACCATGTAGCTTCCCCCAAGTCCGAACTGGGTGCCACTCTTGAAGGAGGAGGCGACGATCAAGATCATTAATCTCTTTCATTCATTTCATGGCATTTTTTTTTGAGGATCGAACAATGTCGGTAACTTTTACAAACGAATGAATGTCTGGTTGATCAACATCTTTGTGTGGAAATCCACCCTAGGCATAATAATTAGTTTAACCATAATATGTGGTTTACCATTTATCCTTTTTCTCTAATCAACTTCTGTGCTGCGGAACTAGTACTTTGCTATTGAGATCAACTTCTTTTCTCTCAAGACTTAAGCCCTTATGTTGATTCCATCGGGCTGCTAAATGCATTCCAAAATGTGCTCTCCCTTGATTTCTTCTGGCATCGGTGGAAACTTGGAGTAGTAGCAAGGCCAGTGGTGATTCACGTATATCTGTGTTTGTGGTCCAAATATCAAAGCTATGGCAGCAGCGTCTCGGATGATTATCGAGTGGCACAACGAAGAATTTTTGTGGGCTTGATAAATTCCGATCAAAGTCGACTTACATAGCTGCAGGAAAAATCATTCTCCTACATATTAGAAGTATGGTAGCGGAACTACATCGGCGCTAGCGCAACGCCTTACACCGGCCGCACTACATCTAGGATCAGAGTGTGCCTTAGTATAATCCGGATCATAATTTGACAGCAGCAGCAGCCGCCCCCGCCCCTCTTTCCCATGCTTCCCTGCTACCCCCGAAACTACCCCCTTCACGCTGCTTCCCGGCCGCCGCCGGGAGAGGTCGGCGAGAAAA
>NW_025257037.1:0-1821 GCF_018294505.1 Triticum aestivum
TGCACGAGTGCGGTAAGTCATAGCTGGGTGCTCACGATTCACGGGTCCAGCGTCGGCGTTGTGGCGCGGCAAGCGTGTACTGGTGCGGTTGAGAGGGAGGGGTGGAAACCGCGTTAAACTCGTCTCCGTAGTTGAGAGGGAGCGGCCAAAGCAATGTGCAATCGTCTTTGTAGTGGAGCTGGGAGGGGCAAGGATAAGGGACGAAGACCGGGGTAACATGTCGGATGCGATCATACCAGCACTAAAGCACCGGATCCCATCAGAACTCCGAAGTTAAGCGTGCTTGGGCGAGAGTAGTACTAGGATGGGTGACCTCCTGGGAAGTCCTCATGTTGCATTCCCTTTTTAATTTTTTTCGCGCCGCTTGCAAAACAAAACGCACGTGTAAGTAATATATTTACCGTGTTTTATTATTTTGCACGAGTGCGGTAAGTCATAGCTGGGTGCTTCACGATTCACGGGTCCAGCGTCGGCGTTGTGCGCGGCAAGCGTGCACTGGTGCGGTTGAGAGGGAGGGGTGGAAACCGCGTTAAACTCGTCTCCGTAGTTGAGAGGGAGCGGCCAAAGCAATGTACAATCGTCTTTGTAGTGGAGCTGGGAGGGGCAAGGATAAGGGACGAAGACCGGGGTAACATGTCGGATGCGATCATACCAGCACTAAAGCACCGGATCCCATCAGAACTCCGAAGTTAAGCGTTCTTGGGCGAGAGTAGTACTAGGATGGGTGACCTCCTGGGAAGTCCTCGTGTTGCATTCCCTTTTTAATTTTTTTTGCGCCGCTTGCAAAACAAAACGCACGTGTAAGTAATATATTTACCGTGTTTTATTATTTTGCACGAGTGCGGTAAGTCATAGCTGGGTGCTCACGATTCACGGGTCCAGCGTCGGCGTTGTGGCGCAGCAAGCGTGCACTGGTCCGGTTGAGAGGGAGGGGTGGAAACCGCGTTAAACTCGTCTCCGTTGTTGAGAGGGAGCGGCCAAAGCAATGTACAATCGTCTTTGTAGTGGAGCTGGGAGGGGCAAGGATAAGGGACGAAGACCGGGGTAACATGTCGGATGCGATCATACCAGCACTAAAGCACCGGATCCCATCTGAACTCCGGAGTTAAGCGTGCTTGGGCGAGAGTAGTATTAGGATGGGTGACCTCCTGGGAAGTCCTCGTGTTGCATTCCCTTTTTAATTTTTTTCGCGCCGCTTGCAAAACAAAACGCATGTGTAAGTAATATATTTACCGTGTTTTATTATTTTGCACGAGTGCGGTAAGTCATAGCTGGGTGCTCACGATTCACGGGTCCAGCGTCGGCGTTGTGGCGCGGCAAGCGTGCACTGGTGCGGTTGAGAGGGAGGGGTGGAAACCGCGTTAAACTCGTCTCCGTAGTTGAGAGGGAGCGGCCAAAGCAATGTACAATCGTCTTTGTAGTGGAGCTGGGAGGGGCCAGGATAAGGGACGAAGACCGGGGTAACATGTCGGATGCGATCATAGCAGCACTAAAGCACCGGATCCCATCAGAACTCCGAAGTTAAGCGTGCTTGGGCGAGAGTAGTACTAGGATGGGTGACCTCCTGGGAAGTCCTCGTGTTGCATTCCCTTTTTAATTTTTTTCGCGCCGCTTGCAAAACAAAACGCACGTGTAAGTAATATATTTACCGTGTTTTATTATTTTGCACGAGTGCGGTAAGTCATAGTTGGGTGCTCACGATTCACGGGTCCAGCGTCGGCGTTGTGGCGCGGCAAGCGTGCACTGGTGCGGTTGAGAGGGAGGGGTGGAAACCGCGTTAAACTCGTCTCCGTAGTTGAGAGGGAGCGGCCAAAGCAATGT
>NW_025257038.1:0-1821 GCF_018294505.1 Triticum aestivum
GCAATGTCGAGTTGCCGCTTTAGTTCAGCAACTCCATTAGTCCGGCTGGCCACCGGACTATCCGCCACCTGTGTAGGAAAGGCGAGAATTAATACCTGAGATTATGATCCTCGGCACGCTGTCGCTTTCGACAACATACCGAGTCTCAGGGGCTACTATCTATACAGGGCGCACTTTATGTGCAAAACTGTCAAAAGGTATGTCATTTTTACGTACCTCAAACCCCACCAGCAAACTTCTGACGGCATCATGCAACCCGCCCTCAGCGGATGAAATTCTTTCAATCACCGTACTCATCAATGTACGGTGATCTTCTGAGATAGACGCCCTCTCAAGCAGATCCTTCAGCTCCGCCGGCCGTACACCAGTTGGTGTTGAACTCTCCGGCCCTGCAGGATTCGGGGATACCCTCCGTGATGACACCTCAGGGTCGTCCACCCCGCCTGACGGTGCAGCAGATGGAGGCGTCTCGCTCTCCATCATCTCCGGACGAAGGTCCCCCAAAGACGAGCTCAGCTGAGAAGGACGGAGATCCGAACTACAAGGTAAAAACTTCGGTTATCCTCAGAAGCAAAAATAGGGACGTCCCTTGTTACAATACTCCCCTTTTTCTACTTACGGCTTGCTGGAGGGCTGATTCCTTGGGGGAGACAGTGCGGCCGGGGCCTCCCCCGGCGTAGGACCCTCTGGGGAAGATTTCTTCCCCCGCTTTGAGGCCTTAGCCTCCGAGTCTTCGGAAGTGGTCCTCTTCTCCCCATGAAGGTAGGGATTCTCGATCCCCCCTTTCTCCAAAGCCTCCTTAGTAGAGGCGGTAGTTTCTCTGTTTTCCCCTTCGCCCTCCTCTAGAGGCGCAACCTCCAGCATCTTGACCAACACCGGATCCGGCGTGGTCTCTGGGAGGGGGGCCGGACACCATATCAGTTTGGCTTGCGCTATCCACTCCTGTTCAAAGGATGGTTGGTTAAAAGGCAAATCCAAGAATATGCAAACAAACGGTATGTCCGGACACAGGGCTACTTACTTGAGCATCCGGGCGATTGCAGCTTAGGCCGGCATCCTTGGTCAATTCCAGACACACTTCTTGTGATCCGAAGAACAATTTGTACATTTCCACGGGAGTCGCGCCCATGAAGTGTTGGAGAGCTCGTGGCCCCTCTGGATTGAATTCCCACAGACGAAGGGGCCACGTTTGCAGGGCAGAAGACGCCGAATCAGCATAACCTGCATCACTACGACCAGATTGATCTCCCTCTCTTGGAGGTCTCGAATCCGGCCCTGCAATAGGGGTACGTCCTTTGACGGCCCCCAGTTGAGCCCTTGGTTGACCCATGACATCAGCCGTTGTGGAGGGCCCGAGCGAAAGATGGGCGGCGGCTTCTGCCTGCTGCCCCTGGGAGCGGTAATATAGAACCACTCCTGTTGCCACAAGCCAAACTCCTCCTGGAAAGAGCCCTCGGGCCATGGAGCATCGGCCCTCTTGCTTACAACCGCCCCGCTGCACTCTGCTTGACGCCCCTCGATCATCTTCGGCTCCACGTTGAAGGTTTTGAGCCACAAACCGAAGTGAGGGGTAGTGCGGAGGAAGGCTTCACAGACGACAATGAATGATGAGATGTGGAGGATGGACTCCGGAGCCAAGTCGTGGAATTCCAACCCATAGTAAAACATGAGCCCTCTCACAAAAGGATCCATCGGGAAGCCTAAACCCCGATGGAGGTGGGACACAAACACGACGCTCTCGCCGGGCTCGGGATTAGGAATGACTTTCCCATTGGCGGGCAACCTATGTGAAATCTCATAGGTCAGGTACCTGGCTTCTCT
>NW_025257039.1:0-1821 GCF_018294505.1 Triticum aestivum
AGGGGCAGCAGCATGTCGGTGGGAGGAGGATGAGGGGTGGGCGGGGCGGTGAGGCTGAGCAGGAGCGCCGCTGGCCGCGGGTGGTGGTGGTCGACGGTTCGGCCGGTGGTCCATCTGGCGGTTGGATGGAGAAGAAGAAAGTTGTCTGGAGGATAAAGAAGTAATCTGCACCGCCTGTTTTCCATCCCATGGCTGAAACGAAATCAAAAGAACATAACTGAAAATTTAGTCGACTTACCACTAGCCATTCCCTTCTACATTCTATGCAGGGCCGGCCCTGAGGGGGGGCAGAGGGGGCGGCCGCCCCGGGCCCCCAGGATGCAGGGGCCCCCACCCAGGGTACGTATACATTAGCCAGCTAGGCTAAGCCCACTACGCACTAGGACATGGGCTGAACATGGAGACGCAGGCTGTGTCTAGCCTAAGGCACACAGCGGCTCGTTCCTCGACTCCTCATCCGATGTGTAGCTTGTAGCTGTAGCTTTGACCGCATGCCTGTTTGGATGCCTAATTATTCCCTTCCGAGTTGGTCAGATCTAATCGCGAGTTCGCTTCTTCAAGAGGATCGCGATCCTAATCGCGAGTCGCCGTTTTATCGGCGACCTTCGCTCCCCAATCTCCACTGGAGATGTCATCCGTCGTCGCCAAGCGTAGACATACATCCAATCCAGACCGCATCCTCCAACAGATCCCAGGTTTTAATTACTAGTATTCCCTATCAGCTAATTAAGTAATTTATCTTTGCATACATGATGCCTATATTGCGCACAGCAAAGTGTCCTGTGTATTGCTATGGATCCAAACTTGACTGATACTTGTTCAAAAACTTTTTAAAAAACCTGGTTTTGTTAGATATATTAGTAAAAATATGTTAGGTTTCACCCAGTGTATATATCATTTCTGTTACCATAAAAAAATGTTGTGCTAATCGCTAAGCTAATGAACTGCTGCAATGCAGGGAGATGATTTTGAAAGCGAGCTTGGTTCAGGGTCTTCCATTCATGTTCTATCAGGGCAACAGTTTTGGTAATGGCCACTTCACTTGTCACGTTGTACTCATTCATGTAACACTCTACAGTGCTTGCCATATCCCCCTTGCATTTTCGACGCTGTATGATGACATCAATAATCATCTTTATGTAAGTATGTATCAATTTAATAATCTTGCATGCACTCACAATGATAGTACAAACTTGGTAACTGAGCCCTGCCCCCTTTTCCATAGGTGCCAACACATTTCGATGTGTACAAATTTATAAAAAAAATAGACCAATGAAGTTAAGGTAGCATCATAAAAATGACATTGCTAAAAAATAATTCTAAGTATAATCCATACTATGATATTTTTTGTCAAATAAATCACATTTTAGCACTCAAATTGTTGGTCAAAATTATATCTCAGTATGCTTGAAATTGAGCTTCTTACATGTGTGAAAGGAGCAAGTAACATGCATGCAAAAAAATAATTTTGAAATATTATATATATATACCTCAAATGCACCGATATCATTCATGAAACGGGAAATCTTCCCAACTGATATGACGACATCCGGGACACTAGCAGCCCATTTGAGCGCTGTCTTCATCATTGCATCACTCATTCCAGCCATCATACTCACACATATCGTTGGCACACCAATGTTCAGACTAGTCAACTTGACCTGATCTACAAAGCTTGGCTTGTGGTTCCTGTGTGACCATTTCGCTTCTTGTAGGTAACCAGTCACGTTATTTTGGACCTGCACACAAACAAAGAGATGTAATCCCAAAATTAACGAGAAGAGAGAGAGAGAGAGAGAGAGAGAGAGAGAGAGAGAGAGA
>NW_025257040.1:0-1821 GCF_018294505.1 Triticum aestivum
GCATTAATTCAAAAATTGTTCAGAAAATTGGAAAATTTCATGAATTTCGAAATTTGTTCATGATTTTGAAAAGTTCACAAACTTAGACAAAAATTCATAATTTTTTTTTAAAATTGTTAGATTTGAAAAAACTTCACGAATTGGAAAAAAAGTTCATGGGTTTTGAAATGAAGTTCTCTGGTTTGAAAAAAGTTCATCGATTTGGACCAAAAAGTTCACGGATTTGAAAAAAGTTCATCAATTTTGAAAAAAAATCACATATTTGAAAAAGCATCCGGATTTTGAACAATAATTCTCGGATTTGGAAAATTTTCATCATTTTTTGAAAAAGAATTCATGGATTTTAAAAAAGTTCACAGATTTTAAAAAGGAAGTTCACTAAGAAAGTTGCAAAAAACTGAAAAATATTCATGGATTTTAAAAAATGTTAACTAGACAGTTTGCAAAAAACTGAAAAAAACCACAGATTTGAAAAAAGTTCTAGAAAATTGAAAAAGGTTCATGCTTTTAAGAAAGAAAACAGGAAAAAGGAAAATAAAAAACTGTAGAAAAACTGGCAAAAGAAAACACAAAAAATATAATTAGAGCCTTCGTTGTAGTGTTACATAGTTGACGCATAACAAAAAAGAGGAAAAACAGTTTATTGGCACGTAAGTTGTTGTGGCCGAGTTGGTTGTCCTAGTTGACTTGATCCGTTAGGTTGAGGGATTGTAACCTACTCTTGCCCATTTTTGAAGTTTGGAAAAACAAAAGAAAATATGAATGGGCCAAGCACAGGCCATTGGTGGAGAGGTCCTCTTCGGCGCCATCAGCGCCGCTTAGGCTAGCTGGCGCTCGAAGGCAGCATGGGCCGGCCCAGCATCGCTGGCGTCTAGCAAAAATGAACCAGCATGCCAACTCTAAATACACGAGCGACTAACCACTGCACCACCATCGCTTTGATGTCATCAATTGAAAAACACGCTATTTGACCATTTTTCCGGTCCCAGTATAAATTATTTGGGGAAAAACTCGTCAATATGAAAAAAGATTTCACGAATTCTTAAGAAGTTCATCTATTTTAAAAGCAGTTCTTGGATTTTCTCAAAACAAATTCATAAAATCGAAAAAAGTTCATCAATTTTCTTAAAAAAAGTTCACAAATTTGAAAATAGTTCTCTGAATTTTGAAAAAAGCTCACGGATTTGAGAAAAGTTAATGGATTTTAAAAAGGTTCATCGATTATGATAAAAAAAGTTCACAAATTTTAAAAGAGTTCACCAAATTTTGAAAAAAAAAAGTTCATGGATTTGAGAAAAGTTCATTGATTTTAGAAAAATCACCAATTTAGATAAAAAAAGTTCACAAATTTGAAAAGAGTTCACCAAATTTTGAAAAAAGGTTCTCAGGTTTATAAAAAGTTCACCAATTTCGGTAAAAAAGTTCACTAATGTGAAAAAGGTTCACTAGTTTTCACAAAAGGTTCACAAATTTGAAAAGAGTTCACCAAATTTTGAAAAAAGGTTCTCAGGTTTATAAAAAGGTTCACCAATTTCGGTAAAAAAGTTCACTAATGTGAAAAAGGTTCACTAATGTGAGTTCGAGTGTCAACAGCCCACAGTTTTTTGCAGTTTAGAACAAAAAAAAGGGCAGAAATGGGCCGGCCCAGTGCGCAGAGAGGGGTATGCGCCCGTTTGCAGAAATGCCATATTCGGGCGCTAAAGGCGCCGAATAGGGTTTGGCCCGTTGGTGGGAGGGGGCCGGGGAGTTGTGCGCCCGTTTCTAAACTAGCCCTGTACGCAAAGACCGTGAGGGGTGGGCCAAGCCAAGGCCGCAGGGGGG
>NW_025257041.1:0-1821 GCF_018294505.1 Triticum aestivum
GGTGTGTACCGTTTTGCATCCACTAGGAATATCTAATCATTTCCATGAATTTATCTATGGTTGTCACCTCGTGACCT
This sequence comes from Triticum aestivum, assembly GCF_018294505.1. NCBI lineage: Eukaryota > Viridiplantae > Streptophyta > Magnoliopsida > Poales > Poaceae > Triticum > Triticum aestivum. Next base: position 78 of record NW_025257041.1, read on the forward strand.
CCGCCTCATGGCCCTGGTGCGTCTGCCTAACTCTATTTCTGCACAACACACACACATCGGCATGGCGCGAGTGCTCGGGTCCATCCCTGCAACGCTAGCAAACTCGGGGATCGAGCTCTGGTTCGCGGCCTGCTACGCATACACCACCTCGCAGGGTCCTCGGTGCCTCCGTCTCACGCCTGGGGCTCTCGGCCCCTTTGCCATCTAACTTGCAGGATCACTCTACAACGAGCCAAGGGTCAGCCCGGACGACCACCGTCCAGCTTCGCCAGTCGCTTGCATGTTAAAGGGGGGCCTCCCGAGCATCGCGTCTTGGGAGCTCCTACTGGCTCTCTAGCCCTCACCCCCCTGGCCTTGACCATGGCATCGCGACCTAGCATACCAGCGATGCCTGAGCTTGCTTGAGGGCTCGGTCTCGAGGATGTAGAGCACCTTGGCAAGGGAGGTAGGATGGTGGCCAAGATGGGCTGCGCCTGATGGCACCGCAGGCGCGACGGCAAGCATTTCCTCTCCGACGGGCTCGGGCCATGAAAGATAAGTCTCGGCTCGCTACGGCACTAGTTTCACTCCACACGCCTCACCCCAAAGTTGCACTTGGGCGGTTCAACTCCCCTTTTCAATTTTATATACAGCTGTTTGCACGCCAAGGGGGACCTCGGGAGCATCGCGTCTGATGAGCTCTTAACGGACCTTGGGCCGCTCACCTCCTAGCCTTGACCACGGCATCGCGACCTGGCATACTAGCGACGGTTGAAGCCTGCCTGGGGACTGGGTCCTGCCGGCGTAGAACGCCATGCTGTCTAGGGAAGAGAAAAGAGAGGAACTTAGCCGGACTGGAATACGGGTGTCCATTACAAATTCAAATGGAACGAATGATACTATTGAATACATCTCGGTCCTTACAAGCCCCACAGGGGCTGATCTTCATCTCGCGCAGGAGAGACAACTACAGGGCTCTGCAGCGATGCTGACGATGCCGGGCGGCAGCCGCAGCTGCATTCCTCCCCCGACGGGAGCTCGGTGACACGTAGTTGTCGTCGCTCGAAGACGGAGATTTGCTGGGCTTAGGAGAGTCACTGGATTCCCAGGAGTCGTCGCTGCTACTGGACGAAGCGCTGAAGGGGGCAGCCGCACACCCGGCGCCCATCACGGCGTCCCTCGAGCAATCTCCTCTGAGGCAGCACTCCAGCCGCCTGCCCCGCTCGTTGAAGACCTTGAAGAACAGGGTCGACGCACCATCGTACTCAAAGTGGATCGCCAGGGCTCCCTCTACACGACAAGCCCTGGCGACCTCGCCCCATCCTCGCGTCATGAAGACGTCTCCGGACGACACCACCTCGACCACAGCCCCGGTGGCCAGGCTGCTGCACCCAACTTGCTGTAGCCACAACTCCATCGGTCCCCTCGGAGGCAGTTCGCTGGCGAAGAACCGCGGGAATCGGATCCAGGAATAGGGGAGTATTGCTGCCCACACCACGAACTCACGCGAGCTATCCTCTACGTGGGTCCGAGCTGCGCCCGGCAGGGCAATGGAAGCCCTGCCATCTTTGCGAGGCGCCGCTCAAAGGCTTGCTCCTTCACCTTGCGCCTGGGCGTACAAGGGGAGGGGGAAGCCAGGCGGAGGCCTCGACTGCCAGGGCCTGACCACCTCTCGCCTCGTTCCAGTGTCGTCATGGAGGTGAAGTCGCTTCTTTGGTGGGAGAGGGTCCGGCACGTCCTTAGGGGCCTTCCCTTTCTCTGTCGC
>NW_025257042.1:0-1821 GCF_018294505.1 Triticum aestivum
TACGCTTCACGGCAATTGCACCCACATGAGGAGAATTATCCTACTCATGATCTAGAGCTTGCAGCCGTAGTCTATGCACTTAAGACCTGGCGACATTACCTCCTCGGTAATCGTTGCGAAATATTCACTGATCACCAAAGTCTGAAGTACATCTTCACCCAACCGGATCTGAATCTCAGGCAAAGACGTTGGGTTGAATTGATTACTGACTTCGACTTAGGAATAACCTACACCCCAGGGAAAGCCAACGTCATGGCTGATGCGTTAAGTCGTAAATCTTATTGTAACAATCTGATGTTACAACAAAGTCAACCGCTTCTCCATGATGAATTTCAGAAGCTTAACCTTCACATTGTACCTCAAGGTTTTCTCTCCACCCTGGTAGCAAAACCTACTCTTACGGATCAAATCATCGCTGCCCAAAAGCGAGATAAGGGAATATCTAAAATCAAAGAGAACATTGCTAGCGGAGGTGCTAGTTGTTTCTCCACAAATGATCATGGCGATGTGTACTTTGAGAACCGTCTAGTGGTTCCCAAGAACCAGCATCTACGGCAGTTGATCCTTAAGGAGGCTCATGAATCTCCTCTCACCATTCATCCCGGTAGTACTAAGATGTATCAGGACCTACGCCAGAGGTTCTGGTGGACTAGGATGAAGAGAGAAATTGCTCAGTATATCGCAAATTGCGACGTTTGTCGTCGTGTAAAAGCAGAGCATCAACGGCCTGCTGGCACCCTTCAACCCTTAGCTATTCCTGAATGGAAATGGGATAAAATTGGTAGGGATTTCATTACCGGTTTTCCCAGGACCAAAAGAGGGAATAATGCTATTTTCGTCGTGGTCGATCGTCTTTCCAAAGTAGCTCATTTCTTACCTGTTCGTGAGAGTATAACCGCTAGTCAGCTGGCAGACTTATACATCTCCCGAATAGTGTCCCTCCATGGTGTTCCTTTGGAGATCAATTCGGATCGAGGAAGTCTCTTCACCTCTCGATTTTGGGAAAGTTTCCAAAATGCTATGGGAACCCGTCTCTCCTTTAGCACCGCTTTCCACCCTCAGTCAAGTGGTCAAGTGGAACGCGTCAACCAAATTCTAGAAGACATGCTTTGAGCCTCTGTTATCTCTTTCGGAATGGACTGGGAGAAGTGCCTTCCATTTGCCGAATTCGCTTACAACAACAGCTATCAATCTAGCTTGGGTAAAGCCCCTTTTGAAGTTCTCTATGGACGACGATGTCGAACACCCCTTAACTGGTCAGAGACCGGGGAAAGACAATTCTTTGGCCCGGATATGATTCAGGAAGCAGAAGAACAAGTTCATATCGTTCGTGAAAAGTTGAAAACAGCCCAATCCCGTCAAAAGAGTCAATATGACCGAAAGCATAAGGCTATGACTTTCGAGGTTGACGAGAAGGCTTATCTTCGGGTCACCCCTCTGAAGGGAACCCATCGTTTCGGTATCAAAGGCAAATTGGCTCCTCGTTACATTGGACCTTTTCGCATTCTTGCCAAACGAGGAGAAGTTGCCTACCAGTTGGAACTACCTCCGCATCTCTCCAGAGTTCACGATGTCTTCCACGTTTCTCAACTCAGGCGTTGCTTCTCGGATCCTATCCGTGAAGTGGACCACGAAACGCTTGATCTCCAAGATAATCTTACATATCGAGAGTACCCCATTCGTATCCTCGATCAAGCCGAACGTACCACGCGACGTCATAATATCAAGTTTCTCAAGGTTCAATGGTCGCACCATTCTGAGGATGAAGCAACTTGGGAAAGGGAGGATCGTCTTCGACTCGAGTATCCCGCCTTCTTCTCG
>NW_025257043.1:0-1821 GCF_018294505.1 Triticum aestivum
CCGTGAACGGGCTGTACGTGGACACGGGAAAAAAGTGCCCGACGGCCGTCGTGAACGGAAGTTGACGCGCGCCATGGAAAACTGGGCAAAACCATGTACGTGGCACACGCTGCGTACACGGACCCGTACACGGACCCGTGAACGGGTATGAGAGGTCCGGGAAAAAATGGCCCATACACCATGCGAACCGGCTCAAAACCAGCTAATGATGGTCAACAAACGGTGCCATGGCAGCGAAAACATGTCTCATGGCAAAAAAACGCTGCCACGGCAGCGTTTCAAAACAGTGTACCCCTCCTTCACAAACTAAGGGCAGGGGTCCCAATGGGGGCTAAAACCCTCGGGTATAGTAGGGAGGAGGGGCCCTTCCTGGTGGGCGTACGGAACACGGGTGATTTTTCTTAGGGAAAACACCCGTGTTCACGTACGCCCATCCTTTCCCAATGTTGCCTCGGATGTCCCGTCGTTATGCCATCACGAAGGTGTTGGCCCGGTCCCGTGTACGTCTCGTGAGAAATTCTGACCCAACAGCCGAAGGTAGCTCGGGAAACAGGAAAGTACCCCGTTGCGTACACGATCCGACCGACGGTAAACAGTCGCAACGATGTCCCTCCAATGTCGCCTCCGGAAAAACGTTGCCCCTCGGTGGCAACGTCATCGCTGTCCCGGTCCCCTGTACGTCTCAAGTGAAATTCTGACCCAACAGCCGAATGCGGCTCAGGAAACAGGAAAGTAGCCCGTTTCGTGCACGATAAGACCGTCCGACAACGTTGCACCGATGTCCCGATAAAGTTGCCTTCGGAAAATTGTTGCATCCGTAGCTTTATTGCTGCTGGTGTGACACGCGTGATTTGGCCTTGCAGGACGCCTTCGTGCAAGTGATCCTCCCGTGCTATGCATGGGCGGAGGCTTGGTTGGTTTGACCGCTTGTTGGCTACTAAGCGCATGAGTAGCTTTGGACCCGTGTCTGCTGGTAGATCCCCCGTTGTACTGCGGCCGACTACCGGCGCCGTGTCCCGTCCCTCGTGTGGCTTCGAATCGCTGGATTAATAGTGCTTGCGTGCTAGTACCCGACCTACGGGAAGTGGTGCTTCGGATAATTTTTGCCTCGCGGCGGACGCCCATTGGGTGTGCCGCTGCGGCCAAATAGCGCTTGCGGCGTTGCCTCGTGGGGCTGGCACATTACGTGCCCGTTTCTATCAAGGCAACCTCGCTCCCGCTTTTGGTCTCGGATGCTGCTCACGATAAAGGGTCGTGGCCCTTTCGGTTGCCTCGACCCGACCCAAAGCTCTCCGAACTGAGAACAACCGGAACAGGACTTGCCTCTACCTCTCCACAGTTACGTGGTAGGATACGCAACTCTCTGCGCCGATCCTCAAGGACGATGAGCTGTGCCGCTCAAGAGCGACAACCGGCCCGGCTGTTGCCTCTGAGTTTCCACGAAAGTGGAAGCGCAGAACGATGGCCGTGCTGGTAGTCACCAAGGACGTGCTACCTGGTTGATCCTGCCAGTAGTCATATGCTTGTCTCAAAGATTAAGCCATGCATGTGCAAGTATGAACCAATTTGAACTGTGAAACTGCGAATAGCTCATTAAATCAGTTATAGTTTGTTTGATGGTACGTGCTACTCGGATAACCGTAGTAATTCTAGAGCTAATACGTGCAACAAACCCCGACTTCTGGGAGGGGCGCATTTATTAGATAAAAGGCTGACGCGGGCTCTGCTCGCTGATCCGATGATTCATGATAACTCGACGGATCGCACGGCCTTCGTGCCGGCGACGCATCATTCAAATTTCTGCCCTATCAACTTTCGATG
>NW_025257044.1:0-1821 GCF_018294505.1 Triticum aestivum
TGAATTTGATTATTCAGACTTAAGTTGCTTCAAGTGATGTCACTAGTTTCAGTTAACTAGAGTACTACAGCAAATGGAGTACCAAATCTGATTCAGTTAAAGTCTCCAGATGGAGTACCTAATCTGATTCAGCAAGTGTTGCTGCAAGTGAACATTTTGAAATAGCTGCTGCACTTGCTACACTAAAACAGCTATTGTATGATAGGAGAGTAGTAGGATAGGAGAAAACCATTTGTATGATCATTTAGTTTAATTAACTAAAAATGTTTCAGGCTGGAGCACTACACTAGACTTCATATAGTTTCAGGCTGGTTGGAGTACACTGGTTATAATTAAACAAAAACCTTTTCTTTAATTAATTAAAGGGAAGGTTTCAGTTTAATTAATACTCCTAATTTTACTCCTACTCCGACTAATCCTACTCCTAATCCTAATTTAAAAAACCTGCATTAAAAGGAGTATTTTGGCACTGCATGAAAATGAGTATTTTGGCACTCAACTACGGAGTACACAAATCTCTACAGCAAGCTACTCCAAGCAGTACTACACCAACTAATGTCCATCTATCCATCAACAGTTTGGAGTATTGATCTGTCGATGTATGGATCTTGATAAACAATGTCTTTAGAGTTTAAATCTTGAGAAAGGAAACAACTAGGCCATATGAAACATGATAAAGAGTAACCAGGCCACATAGCAAAGTGCTTTTAAAAGCACTTAACTGTATTTATACAAAGCATATCAGTATTCAGAAGAACACAGAGACTACAAATGCAGACTTATGCAAGATAACAGTGCCTTTCCCGTACTGTACTTCATGTGTTCAATTAACAGAAAAGGTTTCTGTTAGTTTAATTAACATAAAAAGGTTTCAGTTAGTTTAATGAACAGAAAAATTCAGATAGTTTAATTAACAGAAAAGGATTTTAGTTAGATTAATGAACAGTGTATGATGAATTTGATTATTCAGACTTAAGTTGCTTCAAGTGATGTCACTAGTTTCAGTTAACTAGAGCACTACAGCAAATGGAGTACCAAATCTGATTTAGTTAAAGTCTCCAGATGGAGTACCTAATCTGATTCAGCAAGTGTTGCTGCAAGTGAACATTTTGAAATAGCTGCTGCACTTGCTACACTAAAACAGCTATTGTATGATAGGAGAGTAGTAGGATAGGAGAAAACCATTTGTATGATCATTTAGTTTAATTAACTAAAAATGTTTCAGGCTGGAGCACTACACTAGACTTCATATAGTTTCAGGCTGGTTGGAGTACACTGGTTATAATTAAACAAAAACCTTTTCTTTAATTAATTAAAGGGAAGGTTTCAGTTTAATTAATACTCCTAATTTTACTCCTACTCCTACTAATCCTACTCCTAATCCTAATTTAAAAAAACCTGCATTAAAAGGAGTATTTTGGCACTGCATGAAAATGAGTATTTTTGCACTCAACTACGGAGTACACAAATCTCTACAGCAAGCTACTCCAAGCAGTACTACACCAACTAATGTCCATCTGTCCATCAACAGTTTGGAGTATTGATCTGTCGATGTATGGATCTTGATAAACAATGTCTTAAGAGTTTAAATCTTGAGAAAGGAAACAACTAGGCCATATGAAACATGATAAAGAGTAACCAGGCCACATAGCAAAGTGCTTTTAAAAGCACTTAACTGTATTTATACAAAGCATATCAGTATTCAGAAGAACACAGAGACTACAAATGCAGACTTATGCAAGTTAACCGTGCCTTTCCCGTACTGTACTTCATGTGTTCAATTAACAGAAAAGGTTTCCGTTAGTTTAATTAACATAAAAA
>NW_025257045.1:0-1821 GCF_018294505.1 Triticum aestivum
GTTGTTGCAGCACAAGGCTTTGTCGCGATTGGGTCATATGTCAGTACTCTCACATTCCCCGTGGTCTCCCTAGTATGCTGAGCTGAACTGAAGTGAAGTGAAGCTGCGGGCGATGATGGACTGATCCCATGCTATTCAGGCGCCTGACAACGCTGGCTCCGACGGTGATGAGTCTGACGGTGGCTCAGATGTTTCTCTTCCTGATCCTTCAAGGTCCCCCGTTCCTGACATCGTCCAAAGGCCGTTGGCGCTCTCCCATCTGACAGTGCGGGCTCTGCGTGTCGCCTATGGCAACACTACCCGAGTGGTCTATTGCATAGTGGATCCACGGGTACCCCGTCGCTGCTTCGTTTTTATCAACATCCGGTAAGCAGAACGGACAGAGAACTGTCCCGATTTCTCGTACTTTCTAGTTGACAGGGACAGGCCTTCGTGGGAGAGTAGAAATAAGAGAAGAATGAAGGCCAGAATAAGGAGTTATAGAGAACCCTGTCGTGGGAGTTAATGAGTTAAGCCAAGGTAGGTAAGTAAAGATTGGAGTGATGGGAAAGACTATCTGTTTCCTGTAGATGAGCTAGGCAAAGAACGTTCTCAAGGATAGAGGGGGCCGTTGCTTGAATTCGTATTGGCGTGGAGGAGCCCGAGGAGAGAACCGTTCCCCCTTTCCTTTTGGGAGTACCGCTTACTGATCGGGAGTGGTCAAGGGAGGATCACGTTGCGAAGAAGAAGCACGAGGCTCGCCCACAAAGCGATAAACAGAAGGAGGATGGGCATGCACAACGGATTTCAATTAGAAGAGAAGGTGGGGCCGCCCCTTCCGCTCTGAACTACCACTTTGCCTTTTGGTCCCTGGTGCGATGGACACCGTGTTGCCTTGTGGGATCCATCATATTCTTATCTTTGGGATAGGAGCAGCCAAATCGCTACCCGCTAAATCCAAATGTGCTTAGCCGCTATTTAAGCCGTCAAAAGGGGAATCCAGGCTCTATATATCCATATCTCGTATTTATTTTCTCGTAGTTCGTAGGAATAGCTCGTCTCGTATTGATGGATAAAGATGCGAACCCTTTGCCGAGGAATAAGAGTGCTCTTGGCATCCAGCTACTTTCAAATCTCTATACTTTACTACAACTAGATTTGACTAAGGAGAGGTGTGAGCCTCAATGCCAAGGAAGCAGGGCAAAGATGAACCCGTTAGCGTATAGGAACAACAGCATATGAAAGTTGGGTGGATACTCCTATTTAATTGGTTTAACCAGAAACAGAGGATAGGATTCGAAAAGTCAACCGGAAACCGAGCCCTAACCTTTAATTGAGTTCAATACCCCTACTACTAGTATTGGCGTGGGTTCGTATGTATACATTCGTATTGGCTTAGCGGTGCACTTCGTATCCCGCCACATCCGATCCTTTGCTTTGCTTCCTTCTTACTTTTATGATTTTATTGACTACTCTTGTGCAGCTGGGATATAGTGAGTTGAGAAAGGAGATAGTGAAACTTAACTAGTCTTTGTCATGGAAGGGAGCAACTTCTCTCGAGTACGTACAGTACTGAGGATTTACGAATAGGCTAACGTTACCAGTACATAGTGGATCTATGATAGTGATGTATGGACCACACCAACCTCTCTTTCTAGCCGTAATCGATAAGAAAGGAAGAAATATCATGGCATGTGAAAGCAATAAATCTATAATAAAATAGGTAAAGAAAGGCAAATACTCCGGGGTAATTGGCTTATACCACAATGTTACTCTGACAGGATCCTTGACAAAATAGTCTTGGCTTGTAACCCAGTATTTATTGGACAATATAACTGGCTG
>NW_025257046.1:0-1821 GCF_018294505.1 Triticum aestivum
CAGCCAGTTATATTGTCCAATAAATACTGGGTTACAAGCCAAGACTATTTTGTCAAGGATCCTGTCAGAGTAACATTGTGGTATAAGCCAATTACCCCGGAGTATTTGCCTTTCTTTACCTATTTTATTATAGATTTATTGCTTTCACATGCCATGATATTTCTTCCTTTCTTATCGATTACGGCTAGAAAGAGAGGTTGGTGTGGTCCATACATCACTATCATAGATCCACTATGTACTGGTAACGTTAGCCTATTCGTAAATCCTCAGTACTGTACGTACTCGAGAGAAGTTGCTCCCTTCCATGACAAAGACTAGTTAAGTTTCACTATCTCCTTTCTCAACTCACTATATCCCAGCTGCACAAGAGTAGTCAATAAAATCATAAAAGTAAGAAGGAAGCAAAGCAAAGGATCGGATGTGGCGGGATACGAAGTGCACCGCTAAGCCAATACGAATGTATACATACGAACCCACGCCAATACTAGTAGTAGGGGTATTGAACTCAATTAAAGGTTAGGGCTCGGTTTCCGGTTGACTTTTCGAATCCTATCCTCTGTTTCTGGTTAAACCAATTAAATAGGAGTATCCACCCAACTTTCATATGCTGTTGTTCCTATACGCTAACGGGTTCATCTTTGCCCTGCTTCCTTGGCATTGAGGCTCACACCTCTCCTTAGTCAAATCTAGTTGTAGTGAAGTATAGAGATTTGAAAGTAGCTGGATGCCAAGAGCACTCTTATTCCTCGGCAAAGGGTTCGCATCTTTATCCATCAATACGAGACGAGCTATTCCTACGAACTACGAGAAAATAAATACGAGATATGGATATATAGAGCCTGGATTCCCCTTTTGACGGCTTAAATAGCGGCTAAGCACATTTGGATTTAGCGGGTAGCGATTTGGCTGCTCCTATCCCAAAGATAAGAATATGACGGATCCCACAAGGCAACACGGTGTCCATCGCACCAGGGACCAAAAGGCAAAGTGGTAGTTCAGAGCGGAAGGGGCGGCCCCACCTTCTCTTCTAATTGAAATCCGTTGTGCATGCCCATCCTCCTTCTGTTTATCGCTTTGTGGGCGAGCCTCGTGCTTCTTCTTCGCAAGGTGATCCTCCCTTGACCACCCCCGATCAGTAAGCGGTACTCCCAAAAGGAAAGGGGGAACGGTTCTCTCCTCGGGCTCCTCCACGCCAATACGAATTCAAGCAACGGCCCCCTCTATCCTTGAGAACGTTCTTTGCCTAGCTCATCTACAGGAAACAGATAGTCTTTCCCATCACTCCAATCTTTACTTACCTACCTTGGCTTAACTCATTAACTCCCACGACAGGGTTCTCTATAACTCCTTATTCTGGCCTTCATTCTTCTCTTATTTCTACTCTCCCACGAAGGCCTGTCCCTGTCAACTAGAAAGTACGAGAAATCGGGACAGTTCTCTGTCCGTTCTGCTTACCGGATGTTGATAAAAACGAAGCAGCGACGGGGTACCCGTGGATCCACTATGCAATAGACCACTCGGGTAGTGTTGCCATAGGCGACACGCAGAGCCCGCACTGTCAGATGGGAGAGCGCCAACGGCCTTTGGACGATGTCAGGAACGGGGGACCTTGAAGGATCAGGAAGAGAAACATCTGAGCCACCGTCAGACTCATCACCGTCGGAGCCAGCGTTGTCAGGCGCCTGAATAGCATGGGATCAGTCCATCATCGCCCGCAGCTTCACTTCACTTCAGTTCAGCTCAGCATACTAGGGAGACCACGGGGAATGTGAGAGTACTGACATATGACCCAATCGCGACAAAGCCTTGTGCTGCAACAAC
>NW_025257047.1:0-1821 GCF_018294505.1 Triticum aestivum
TGTGTTGGGCTAATGCAACTAAAGCCAGAAGTGTTTGAGCAAATTTGAATCAAAGATTCAAATTCCAAATTCAAATATGGCCTTTTAAAGTGCCTTTTCTTGTTCTGTTTAAAACATCAATTTAACTTGTTTGATCATGCATGAAAATAGTACAGATGGATAGATTGGATTTTTCTGATCATTTTTCATATATAATTTGTCCAATTTGGAGTTACAGAATAAAAGTTATGAATTTTTGAAGTTTAATTAATATTCTGGAATTTCCTGATTTAATTTAAATCCAGAAATATCATTTACTGCGTCAGCCTGACGTCACAGTGACATCAGCAGGTCAACAGGGCTGGCTCGGGTCAAACCTGACGTGTGGGGTCCACACATCAGTGACACAGGGGCTAATCCCGTGTTGACCCGGGCTGGTTAGCTTTGACTAAGCCCTGGGGCCCACTTGTCAGCGTCAGTAGGTGGTGGGTTAGTGGCTAATTAACTGGGCCACGTCAGCTCGCCGGAGTTCTGGCCGGCGGCGACCATCAGTGCGGCGGCGATAGTGGTTTTGGTCGTTTCGGCCACCAAATGAACCGCGGAGGCCACCGGAGTGAAGCTGAGGACGACCCACGGCTCTTGGCGGAGTCCGTTGGGGTGGCCGGAGTTCGGTCGTGCACGGGAACGGTGTTGCAGGGCGTTAGGGGGGGTGTTGGAGCGTGCTACGTGCTCCTAGTGAGATGTGGAGCACGATGGTGAGCTCGGTTGGGCGCTACGGCGACCGTGGCCACGACGGCGACATCGCCGGCGGCGTGAAGCTTTCGGCCGCGGTGGGGCTAGGGCCTAGGGGTCGGGAGAGAGCAGGGAAGAAGGGGGAAATGGTGGCGTAGCTCACCGCGGTTGCAGTGGGCGTCGAAACGGGCTCGGGGACGCGCTGGAGACGGCGAATTCGTCGGCGACGATGATCGGAGCCCGAAGAGGGGAACGGCGACGTGGCGGCGATGCAGGGCTTCCGGGAACTCGTGGAGCGGTGGGGAGGAAGAGGGAGTCGAGGCGGAGCTTCTGAGCTTGTCGGGGGAACGAGGGATGGTCGGAGGCAGTGGCTAAGGCGAACGGCGGCGACGGTGAGCTTCGGCCGTGAGAGAGAGAGAGCGAGGGAGAGCCGGGGGAGAGTGAGAGGGTGTCGGCGAGGTCGGGGCGACGACCAGAAGACGATCCACGCGGCGCAACGGCGACCAGGGCGATGCAGAGAGGCTGGGTGGTGCGTGGCGAGCTCGGGCGCGCCATGCTCACCTCCCTGCCTGCTCTGGCGAGGGGAAGCAGCTGGCTGGCACGGGCCAGCACAGTGCTGGGCCGGCTGGGCTGGGCCGCACAGGGAGGAGCTCAGGTAAGCTTCTCCCTTTATTTATTTTCTGTTTTCTGTTTTATTTAATATATCTGCAACTTTGTTGAATTAAATAAAATACCTAGGCAACTCCAAAAATCACCAAACTACTCCTGGTCCATAGTTGGATTATTTCCAACATGAAACATTTAGCTTGGAGATATTTGAGCATTTAAATATTTTATATTATTTTAAATGCCCAAATTCAAATAGTTATGATTTAATTCAAAACCCTAGGATGGCCTAGGAAAATGTGCACCACTTTTGGCAGAGGTTCTGAACCAAGGCAAAAATGATGGGCATTTTAGAAGGGCATTTCAGGTTCATTGAAAATTATTTTAGTAAACCCTAGTTGGTTTTCAGAGGGGACTGGGGGTTCTGTCATCCCCATTTCAAGTTTCTGATGAAAGAGTAAACATGATGCAACACTCTAATGCATGACTAGCTAGGGTGTGACA
>NW_025257048.1:0-1821 GCF_018294505.1 Triticum aestivum
CTGAGTTGATGATTAGGCGATTGCACCCTGCCCTTTGCGCTAGTGTTAGTCCAAATTTGAGGGCTAAAGCTTCTGCCATCAGCACATCCGCACAATGGTCAATCTTTTCATTTTCTCCTGCAGTAAACCTACCTTTGTCGTCTCGCAAAACCGCCCCCATCGTACCCTTCAGCATGTCATGGTCAAAAGAGGCGTCAACATTGAGTTTCACGAAACCCCTAGGGGGACAATGCCAACCCCCTTTTTTCATGGACGCCTTTGAAGATGATGCATTTACAAAATTGTATGTGAGGGCTATGATCCCCATTGATATCTGAGTTGCATTCTGAGTTGTTTCCTTGTGCACTAATTTCCTTCTCTCCCACCATAGATACCAAGCTGAAATAGCTATCATTTCTCGTACATTTTGGTACCTCATAATACGCAAATCTTGATCTGGAAGAACTAAAAGGTATTCCAGTGTCGCCTCTCCAGCACGATCAACCTCACAAGCTCTATCAATAATCTCATCTATTCATAGCCTTTTCCAAACCTCCTTTGCTTTATTACATAGGAAAAGCATATGCTTCGTGTCTTCTACACCCTGAGATCAAGTAGGACAAAGGGGCGAGACCTTCATGTGTCTATTAGCAAGTGTTGCCCGACATGGGAGAGTGCCATGTAACGTACGCCATATAAAAATTTTGACTTTTGCCGGACAGTATAATTTCCATATCTGACACCAAATAGGATTAGTTGTGGTTCGCCCCATCCCGTTAGAGTGTTTTAGTTTACTGTCGTACTGATCATTCCACTCTACGGAATAAGCAGACCGTACCGAGAACATACCATTTTTCTTATAACTCCAAGCAATGAAGTCTGACATGTTATGTTGTGAAAGAGGGATTTTAAGAATTGGAGAGATTAAGGCAGGGCCCATTAAATATGGAGTCTCAAGGTCGTGAGAAGGAAATTATTGTGCTAATTGAAAATATCTTGGATAAAGAGGAAATTTTCTGGTTACAAAGAGGACGGGCAAACTGGTTGATGCATGGGGATCGTAATACGTCTTTTTTCCATAATGCTGCCATGGCTAGGAAAAAAAAGAAATAATATAAAGAAACTATTAGATGAGTCTGGAAAATGGTTAACAGAAAAGGAGTTGACGAATCACATAACTGAATATTTCACAAAGCTTTTCACATCGGAAGTTCAGCATCCGAATCAAGAAGTTTAATCACTTGTGCGTAAGAGAGTTTCAAAGGAAATGAACAATGCTCTACTTGCTCCTTATACCGCAGAAGATGTTCGCAAGGCTTTATTTGATATTGGGGACTTGAAAGCTCCAGGACCAGATGGACTCCACGCTATCTTCTATAAAAGGTTCTGGCCCATGCTAGGGGAAGACCTAATTGAGGAGGTTCTGAAAGCAATCAACACATGTACTATCCCGGATGGTTGGAATGATACTGCAATCGTGATGATTCCGAAGATTAACACACCAGAAAAGGTATCCCAATTTAGGCCGATCAGCTTATGTAATGTGGTATACAAAATAATTGCAAAAATGGTGGCCTCTCGATTGAACATCCTTCTACCAGAAATTATTAGTCCAACACAAAGTGCTTTTGTACTAGGAAGATTGATAACCGATAATATTTTAGTGGCCTACGAATGTTTTCACACAATCAAGAACAAAAGAGAGGGTAGAGAGGGCTTGTGTGCTATAAAACTTGACATGCACAAAGCCTACGATAGAGTCGAGTGGGCTTTTCTGAAGGAGATTATGCTGAAATTGGGTTTCCGCCGAGAGTGGGTTAATTTGATTATGCAATGCGTCAC
>NW_025257049.1:0-1821 GCF_018294505.1 Triticum aestivum
AGGAGTTCCGGAATGGTCCGGAGGTAAAGATTTATATATGGGAAGTCCTATTTTGGCCACCGGAAAATGTTCGGGATTTTTCGGTATTGTACCGGGAAGGTTCTAGAAGGTTCCGGAGTGGGGCCCACCTGCATGGGGGACCCACATGGACGTGGGTAGTGGGGGCAAGGCCCCACACCCCTGGTCAAGGCGCACCAAGATCCCCCCTTAGAAGGAATAAGATCATATCCCGAAGGGATAAGATCAAGATCCCTAAAAAGGGGGGATAACAATCGGTGGGGAAGGAAATAATGAGATTTCTTTCCTCCCACCTTGGCCAACGCCCCAATGGACTTGGAGGGCAAGAAACCAGCCCCTCCACCCCTATATATAGTGGGGAGACGCATGGGAGCTTTACACGAAGTTCTGGCGCAGCCCTCCCCCTCTCCCAAGTACTCCTCTTCTCCCGTGGTGCTTGGCGAAGCCCTGCAGGATTGCCACGCTCCTCCACCACCACCACGCCGTTGTGCTGCTGCTGGATGGAGTCTTCCTCAACCTCTCCCTCTCTCCTTGCTGGATCAAGGCGTGGGATACGTCACCGGGCTGTACGTGTGTTGAACGCGGAGGTGCCGTGCGTTTGGCACTTGATCATCGGTGATTTGAATCACACGAGTACGACTTCATCAACCCCGTTCACTTGAACGCTTCCGCTTAGCGATCTACAAGGGTATGTAGATGCACTCTCCTTCCCCTCGTTGCTAGTTTCTCCATAGATAGATCTTGGTGACACGTAGGAAAATTTTGAATTTCTGCTACGTTCCCCAACAGTGGCATCATGAGCTAGGTCTATTACGTAGATTCTTTGCACGAGTAGAACACAAAGTAGTTGTGGGCGTTGATGTTGTTCAATATGCTTACCGTTACTAGTACAATCTTGTTTCGACGGTATTGTGGGATGAAGCGGCCCGGACCGACCTTACACGTACTCTTACGTGAGACAGGTTCCACCGATTGACATGCACTTGGTGCATAAGGTGGCTAGCGGGTGCCAGTCTCTCCCACTTTAGTCGGAACGGATTCGATGAAAAGGGTCCTTATGAAGGGTAAATAGCAATTGGCATATCACTTTGTGGTCTTGCGTAGGTAAGAAATGTTCTTGCTAGAAATCCATAGCAGCCACGTAAAACATGCAACAACAATTAGAGGACGTCTAACTTGTTTTTACAGGGTATGCTATGTGATGTGATATGGCCAAGAAGAATGTGATGAATGATATATGATGTATGAGATTGATCATGTTCTTGTAATAGGATTCACGACTTGCATGTCGATGAGTATGACAACCGGCAGGAGCCATAGGAGTTGTCTTTATTTATTGTATGACCTGCGTGTCATTGAAGTACGCCATGTAAACTACTTTACTTTATTGCTAAACGCGTTAGTCATAGAAGTAGAAGTAGTCGTTGGCGTGACAACTTCATGAAGACACGATGATGGAGATCATGATGATGGAGATCATGGTGTCGTGCCGGTGACGATGATGATCATGGAGCCCCGAAGATGAAGATCAAAAGGAGCAAAATGATATTGGCCATATCATGTCACTTTTTGATTGCATGTGATGTTTATCATGTTTATGCATCTTGTTTGCTTAGGACGACGGTAGTAAATAAGATGATCCCTTACAAAATTTCAAGAAGTGTTCTCCCCTAACTGTGCACCGTTGCTACAGTTCGTCGCTTCTAAGCACCACGTGATGATCGGGTGTGATGGATTCTTACGTTCACATACAACGGGTGTAAGACAGTTTTACACAGCGAAAACACTTAGGGTTAACTTGAC
>NW_025257050.1:0-1097 GCF_018294505.1 Triticum aestivum
TCTTCTTAGAAATAATTCTAAGCCTCCTATGTTGTATCAAGATGTCTTTTGTCAGTTGGAGAACACATCTCTAATAGTATATTTGTGTCGTAGTGGTTATATAGCGGACATATATACCACCTTCAATTATCTCTGACATTTGCCAAATTGATGAAGTATTAAGAAATGAATCAATATCACTACATTTGATGCATGAATGTTATTTAATAGCAGGTGATACCTAATACCACATGCGTATACTTAATCCGGATCTTGACAAACTCATCATATGAAACCACAAAAGAAAATCCATTCAATCAATTACGCAAAATAGATTTATGAAGTACTGAATAGCAGCAAAAGAAAACTGTAAATTAACTTTGCATCAGCCATGACTTGAGTACGCGCAAATTCCAGTGAAATCAATCATCCGACCCACTATTGTGTGCACAATGGATTATACAAAAAAGTGAAAGAAATAATGTCGACTTAATCTTTTAGTAAATCTAGTATGATTGGAGAAGCATGAAGATATTTTACTGACCTTGATGCCTAGTAGAAGCAAAATAATAGAGCACATAGACTTACCAATGGCTAGTTGTCATCATGTTTTTTTTCATAAATATGCCATCACTGAATTTATTGTACCGACATCGCTGACTATCTTCTAAAAAGGATAAGACCTGAGCAATGAGCTATCAATTTTCCTTCACCAATATGATGGACCTCTCAAATGGGGCTTGTTGCAACCAGCAAACATCCTATATCTTGCCACCCCAGGTTCGGAATATTAGCTTCAGCATAGCAACAACTCCAAGATTTGGAGTACTCCTATCTACGCTATTTTTGTGCCTTTTCATATGAATAACAACATCTATAAGATCATCAATATGCATCTTTATAGTAAGGCAAAATGAAATAATAAGCATCTACATGATAACAGGAAGGTCAGTTTTATACCAGACTGCTTGTGAATGTACTTGATTAATCACATTGACTTGGTTTTTTCATATGGACAACACTATGCAGTTCCCTTCGTCTTGGTGAGAACAAATGCATAGGTAAGACTTCTACACATCCAAAGGCCATAGTCGTCGCTTGAGCCTGGGTTGGTTCCC
>NW_025257050.1:1107-1821 GCF_018294505.1 Triticum aestivum
GAATGGCACCAAGGGGGGGGGGGGCAACGTCCACCGGGACCTGCTCGATGTCGACCACAGAAGAGATACCACCGTTGACTATGTTGCTCCCCATTCTCCCCGCCAAGAAAGAGATCAAAGGATCCAGTTGGAGGATGCGAAGCTAGTGAGGCAGTTGTCCACGGAGCCGCCAGGATGGACGACGAATAACACTGAGGAACATGAGCGACCCCGACGGTCTGCTAGGCGGTGTAGGAGGCGGCTTCTAGACGGCTGGCTGTAGGAGGATGCGCCGTCCCCGACAGCCAAGCCAGGTGGTGTAGGAGGAGGCACCGTCCCCGACGGCCGGCCAAGCAGTGTAGGGAGGCGGCGCCGCCGACAAGCGAGGCGAGGCGATGGGTTGGGGCAACACAGAGATGGGAGGGGAGGCGTCGTGAAGGTGCGGCTGGAGGCGATGGGGGGAGGCGTCGTGAAGGTGCGGTGCTGGAGGCGATTGGGAGCGGAGCGATGATGCAGCGGTTATTTTCCTTTCTTTCTTTCTTGATTGATGTGGGCAGTTTAATTCCTTTCGTGCCAAAGGAAGGTGATCACGGAAGAGAACGTACTTTCCTTTCTTTCTTGATTGATTGACGTGGGCAGTTTCTTTCCTTTCGTGGCAAAGGAAGGTGATCATGGAAGAGAAAGTTGTGTTTAGCGTTAAACGCGTTTAGTCGCTCACCATTAGGACGATAACAA
>NW_025257051.1:0-1821 GCF_018294505.1 Triticum aestivum
TGACGATGGAGATAATGACGATGCTTCGGTGATGGGGATCATGAGCACAAGATGATGATGGCCATATCATGTCACATATTTTGATTGCATGTGATGTTTATCTTTTATGCATCTTATTTTTCTTAGTACGACGATAGCATTATAAGATGATCCCTTACTAGATTTCAAGGTATTAGTGTTCTCCCTCAGTATGCACCGTTGCTACAGTTCGTCGTGCCGAGACACCACATGATGATCGGGTGTGATAAGCTCTACATTTAGATACAACGGGTGCAGGCCAGTTTTGCACACGAAGAATACTCGGGTTAAACATGATAAGCCTAGCATATGCAGATACGGCCTCGGAACACTAAGACCAAAAGGTCGAACGTGAATCATATAGTAGATATGATCAACATAGTGGTGTTCACCATTGAAAGGTACTCCATCTCACGTGATGATCAGACATGGTTTAGTTAATTTGGATCACGTGATTATTTAGATGACTAGAGGGATGCCTATCTAAGTGGGAGTTCTTAAGTAATATGATTAATTGAACTTTAATTTATCATGAACTTAGTCATGATAGTATTTTGTAAATTATGTTGTAGATCAATAGCTCGCGTTATAGCTTCCCTATGTTTTTTATATGTTCCTAGAGAAAACTAAGTTGAAAGATGATAGTAGCAATGATGCGGACTGGGTCCACGATCTCAGGTGTATCCTCATTGCTGCACAGAAGAATTATGTCCTTGATGCGCCGCTAGGTGACAGACCTATTGCAGGAGCAGATGCAGACGTTATGAATATTTGGCTAGCTCAATATGATGACTACTTGATAATTTAGTGCACTATGCTTTACGGCTTAGAACCGGGACTTCAAAAACGTTTTTGAGACATCACGGAGCATATGAGATGTTCCAAGAGCTGAAATTGGTATTTCGGACTCATGCCCGTGTCAAGAGGTATGAGACCTCTAACAAGTACTTCGCCGAAAAATGGAGGAGAATTGCTCAACTAGTGAGCATGTACTCAGAATGTCTGGGTACTACAATCGCTTGAATCAAGTGGGAGTTAATCTTCTAGATAAGATAGTGATTAACAGAGTTCTCTAGTCACCATCACCAAGTTACTAGAACTTTGTGATGAATTATAGTATGCAAGGGATGACAAAAACGATTCTCGATCTCTTCGTGATGCTGAAATCGACAAAGCTAGAAATCAAGAAAAAGCGTCAAGTGTTGATGATTAAACAAGACCACTAGTTTCAAGAAAAGGGCAAAGGAAAAGAAAGTGAACTTTAAGAAGAATGGCAAGCAAGTTGTCACTCCCGTGAAGAAGCCCAAAGTTGGACCAAAGCCTGAAACTGAGTGCTTCTACTGCAAAGGAAATTGTTACTGGAAATGGAACTGCCCCAAATATTTGGCGCAATAAGAAGGATGGCAAAGTGACCAAAGGTATATTTTATATACATATTATTGATGTGTACCTTACTAGTGCTCGTAGTAATCCCTGGGTATTTGATACTTGTTCGGTTTATAAGATTAGTAACTCGAAACAGGAGTTGCATAATAAATAGAGACTAGTTGAGGATGAAGTGATGATGTGTGTTGGAAGTCCATGATTGATATGATCATCATTGAGCACTCCCTATACTTTCGGGATTAGTGTCGAACCTAAATAAATGTTATTTGGTGTTTGCGTTGAGCATGAATATGATTAGATCATGTTAATTGCAAGACGGTTATTCATTTAAGACAGAGAATAATTGTTATTCTGTTTACATGAATAAAACCTTCTATGGTCATAGACCCAATGTTGATGGTTTACTGAATCTCGATC
>NW_025257052.1:0-1821 GCF_018294505.1 Triticum aestivum
ACAAGCCGCGGGTCAACTCCGGCGGGTTTGACCCGGGGTTTGACCCCCTGACGTGTGGGCCCAGGCGCCTGCTTGATTAGGGTCAGATTAGTTAGCGTTAATTAAGTTAGCTAATTAGATAGGCCACTGACATGCGGGCCCCGCCCGGCTAACTAAGTTAGTTAGGGCTAACTAACCTGGTTAGTTGACTGGGTCACTGACCAGTGGACCCCACTGGTCAGGTTTGACCTGGGACGCCCAGTTGACCCTGCTGACGTCACTGTGACGTGGGGCTGACGCAATAAGTATTTTCTGGATTTAAAAATAATCAGGAAATTCCAGAAAATGCCCTAAACTTCAATAAATCATAGAAAATTAACCGTAACTCCAAATTAAATAATTTATATATGAAAAATTATCAGAAAAATTCAAGGAATCCATCTGTACCATTTTCATGCATGTTAGAACAACTTATAGCTGCTGTTTATCACAAATCACATTAATAGCATTTAAATAATCACATGTGGAGTTTGAATTTGAACCTAGGGTTCAAACCAACTCCATTTAACTTGTTGCTAGATGCATTAGCCCAAAACACATTCATTTTGCCATGTCATGATCATGCATCATATTGTGCATTGCATTGATTGTGTTTCCTTCTGTGTTGCCGGTATTTGTCCCCTCTCGATAGATGTGATACCGATGATGTGATCGTTGACACTGATGAAGACTCAATGTTATCTTCAGAAGTGCCAGGCAAGCAAAAACCCCCCTTGTTCATTTCGATACAATCCTACTCTCTCGCTCCTGCTCTCTTTTAATGCATTAGGACAACACCGATTCATCTGTTACTTGCTGCGGTAGCTGAACCCCTTTATCCTTTGCATGACCTGTCATTCCACAGTAAATAGATGAAACCCACTAGTATGAGTAGGAGTTGTTTGAGCCCTGTTGTGCCTACTCATTCTTGCTTGTTTGTCATGCCTGCTACTGCTTAGAGTTGAGTCAGGTCTGATTCATCAGGGATGAATCAGAGGTGTGTGAACATGTCCTACTGTGTGTGAGCTAAGTGGTGAACACGATTTGGTAAAGGTAGCCGTGAGAGGCCATGTAGGAGTACATGGTGGGTTGTCTCATTGCAGCCGTCCTCAGGAACTGAGTTCTGTGTTTGTGATCCATGATTCAGTTACTACCATACATTGGGCCCTGAAATATGACCCCGCTCGACTTCTTATTCACCCTTGTCCTCTGTCCAGGAGTTGCAAGTAGTTTCTGGTGTTTGTAGCTTACTGGAGGCCGTGGACAGCGCTGACCGTAGGGGTGGGCCGTGATGCGGTAGGTACGTGGCACGGTGTACCGGATGCCCGTTTGGTATCTCGAGAACCCTGTTCACATCGTTTGGGGCTGTGAGCGAAACTCCGGCCGGATCTCCTCATGGATGGAACCTGAATAGGCGATAAACCTGGACTAGAGACTTGAGTGTTTAGGTAGGTCGTGGTCTACACCCACGTCGGCTTTCGCTTGAAGTCTGCCGAGCACATGTCGTGTGCAGACGCTAAGTGGTGGAAACATGTATGAAGAAGTACACCCCTGCAGGGTTAACATCATCTATTCGAATAGCCGTGTCCGCGGAAAAGGACTTCTGGGTTGCTTATATCAGTTCATAGACAAGTGAAAGTGGATACTCTAAAATACGCAAGATAAGCGTGAGTGCTGTGGATGGCGTTCTCGTAGGGAGACGGGAGCGGATCCATAGTGGTGTATTGATATGGTGAATATGTGGACTCGTGTGCGCCACCTCAAAAGAGTTACCTGCAGTCGTAGTTCAGGATAGCCACCGAG
>NW_025257053.1:0-1820 GCF_018294505.1 Triticum aestivum
ATTTCATACATACAAATTATGTTACTATGCATAATTTGTGGCAGACAGATATTTGTCCAAATCTTTAGAATATAAGTACATCTACAACAAATGACCGGAACCATAAAAATAATTTTACTGCCAGAAAGGCAATGTCTGCAGCAGTTTGACACGTATATATGCCACTGTTAGAGAGATATAGGGTAGCTGATACAAAGGAGCGATGACCTTAGTCATGAATGTAAGATGAATATAACCATATATTGAAGGAATAAGACACTTGATAGTGTATACTTAAAAAAGGTCAGGTGACCAAAGTTTATAATTAAGCAAGATGAACATGGGACATTTAAATCAATAATAGAGGTATAAACAAAAGCTTCCCAAGCAACGGATGATGAACTGTAAAAGGATCGGGAATTAAAGAATGATGAGAAATCATGAATTTTGGACTGTATTTACCTCTTTGACAGGAACGTCGAGGTAGAGGATACAGGCCGGCTGCAATGCCATGCTCTTGCATGTCAGACTTTAAGCCTTTATAACTCCACAGAAAGATTAGGATTGAATATGAACTACTACATGAACTAATGAACTTGTTACCACTAACTACAGAAAATTCTCAAATGAGTGATCAAATGGTTATTGAGAAATAGATAGATATCATACCACATCATTGAACATTTCAAGGGACCTCATGAACCTAACTAACATATGTTAAGTTACATATGTACCTGCTGCTGTAAGTTGAGCGACTAAAATAGATGCTGATGATCAGTGGTGTGTTCCGCGTGGACAACATGACCTCATCGAACAGCGAAACCCTGTGAAGTACATTATGGGACATCAATCTTGCCCAATCTTGTAAACAGAAGGGTTCAGCAAGGTAACCAAGTAATGTAACTGTATACAAAAGAAACATAAAATTGAAGCTAGTATCTACTATCTAGTACGTATCACTGGTCCTCTTCTTATTATTCCTTGGTCTTCCAGCGCTTGCTCACTGGCATCTTCATCACGACCAGGATCTCTTCTCCCCCAAGGATCAGGCAAGGTAGATCTATTTCCAAAACACAACTCTTTTATGTTTTTGTTGGGCCGCAAAAAAAACCCACACCAGTCAATCTCTGCTCTTGCTCCACAAAGAAGGTGACTGACAGATCAGACATGGGCAGCAGCAAGAATCGCTCACCTGGAATCCTTCCGACCTACTCCTCCTAGGCGCCTTCTTGAATTTCGAGAGGCAAGACCTGCAATGGACGCGCAGTATATATCAAGGCAGAACCATCAAGCCACCGACACTGATTGGGGAGCAGCTGCATCGGTTACTCCTGCAACAGGAGGTAGAGGAGTAAGATTTGACGGAGAAGGTGAAGAGAGATGTGATTTGGTGGGTGGAAGAGCAAATGACGGGGAGAAGAGCCCCTCTGTTAAATCTAGCACCGAAGGCAAAATAGTGAGGGGCGATTAATCCTCCTCTTTCATGTGCATTAATGGCCGGCGTTTCATATCGTGAGTGAATAGCATGTCGGTTGGAAGAGAGAGCGGCGGCGAGCGAGATTGGAGCGAGGAAGATGAAGCCTGGTCGCGTCGATCAACTACAATTACATGGGCTCACCCCACGCACCAAAAACCTGGCCGAGCCTACATGGGCTTGCACTAATGACAAAGCCAGGCAAGTACGATTTTATTGGACCTGGCAGCCCAGTTGTTGGCTTATGCGTGAGTAACCTGCAGCCCAGCCAACAAAAAATGGAGTCGTAGCGCTAGGAGGAGGCAGCCACCGAGCAGGACCCGCTCGAAAGAACGAAGCGGTATTTTCCACTTCGCGGTGGCAAGTC
>NW_025257054.1:0-1820 GCF_018294505.1 Triticum aestivum
GGGTTAGGCGGGACGAGGGCCCTGGGGGGGTAGCAATGCCACCCGAGCGTCGCACTGGGCCCCCATACATGCGGGGTGGTGTGGTGGCATGTCCGAAGAGGCGGCACGCGTCTCCGGGGGGTGCCCCCCCTCACAAACGGCGATGACACGGTAGTAGACGTTCTGCGGTAACGATTTGGCGTGAATATTATTAAATACTCGGAGCGCGATAAAATCATGAGTTTTTTACACGACGCGGGCACATGTGCTGTAGGACTGATGGTAATTTTTCATAATTGTTCGTGATGGAGTAGTATCTGAACAATTCCCTCTATGCGGATTGCTCTTCGCGTGTCTACGACTGTGGCCGGCGGCCTCCGGGGGCTAGCATGCCGCCAAATCTTGCGTAGGCGGCCTCTCACAAGTCTGGAAGAGTTGTGGCGAGTGCAAACGCCCGGCACGCGTCTCCGGGGTGTGCCCCCCTCACGGACGGCGCCCCCGCCGGCACCTGGAGGGGGGAAACGGATGCGTCTGGTCTACACGGAGGGGATCTTGCTGTGGGTCTGGCCCGGATGTTGCTCCAAAGTGTTCCTATGGGCTGACCTACCACAACCGGGTGGATAGGTCCACTGCTCAAAGCCCGTCCGTGCAAAGTCAAAGGGCTAGATCCCGTGGTCAAACGCTACAGGGTTAGGCGGGACGGGGGTCCTGGGGGGGGTAGCAATGCCACCCGAGCATCGCACCGGGCCCCCATACATGCGGGGTGGTGTGGTGGCATGTCCGAAGAGGCGGCACGCGTCTCCGGGGGGTGCCCCCCTCACGAACGGCGAAGACACTGTAGTAGACGTTCTGCGGTAACGATGCGGCGTTAATATTATTAAATACTCGGAGCGCGATAAAATCATGAGTTTTTTACACGACGCGGGCACATGTGCTGTAGGACTGATGGTAATTTTTCATAATTGTTCGTGATGGAGTAGTATCTGAACAATTCCCTCTATGCGGATTGCTCTTCGCGTGTCTACGACTGTGGCCGGTGGCCTCCGGGGGCCAGCATGCCGCCAAATCTTGCGTAGGCGGCCTCTCACAAGTCTGGAAGTGTTGTGGCGGGTGCAAACGCCCGGCACGCGTCTCCGGGGTGTGCCCCCCTCACGGACGGCGCCGCCGCCGGCACCTGGAGGGGGGAAACGGACGCGTCTGGTCTACACGGAGGGGATCTTGCTGTGGGTCTGGCCCGGATGTTGCTCCAAAGTGTTCCTATGGGCTGACCTACCACAACCGGGTGGATAGGTCCACTGCTCAAAGCCCGTCCGTGCAAAGTCAAAGGGCTAGATCTCGTGGTCAAACGCTACAGGGTTAGACGGGACGGGGGCCCTGGGGGGTAGCAATGCTATCCGAGCGTCGCACCGGGCCCCCATACATGCGGGGTGGTGTGGTGGCATGTCCGAAGAGGCGGCACGCGTCTCCGGGGGGTGCCCCCCCTCACGAACGGCGATGACACTGTAGTAGACGTTCTGCGGTAACGATGCGGCGTTAATATTATTAAATACTCGGAGCGCGATAAAATCATGAGTTTTTTACACGACGCGGGCACATGTGCTGTAGGACTGATGGTAATTTTTCATAATTGTTCGTGATGGAGTAGTATCTGAACAATTCCCTCTATGCGGATTGCTCTTCGCGTGTCTACGACTGTGGCCGGCGGCCTCCGGGGGCTAGCATGCCGCCAAATCTTGCGTAGGCGGCCTCTCACAAGTCTGGAAGTGTTGTGGCGGGTGCAAACGCCCGGCACGCGTCTCCGGGGTGTGCCCCCCTCACGGACGGCGCCGCCGCCGGCACCT
>NW_025257055.1:0-1820 GCF_018294505.1 Triticum aestivum
ACTGAAGGAAATATGCCCTAGAGGCAATAATAAAGTTATTATTTATTTCCTTACATCATGATAAATGTTTATTATTCATGCTAGAATTGTATTAACCGAAAACATAATACATGTGTGAATACATAGACCAACAGAGTGTCACTAGTATGCCTCTACTTGACTAGCTCGTTAATCAAAGATGGTTATGTTTCCTAACCATGAACAAGGAGTTGTTATTTGATTAACGAGGTCACATCATTAGTAGAATGATCTGATTGACATGACCCATTCCATTAGCATAGCACCCGATCGTTTAGTATGTTGCTATTGTTTTCTTCATGACTTATACATGTTCCTATAACTATGAGATTATGCAACTCCCGTTTACCGGAGGAACACTTTGGGTACTACCAAACGTCACAACGTAACTGGGTGATTATAAAGGAGTACTACAGGTGTCTCCAATGGTAGATGTTGGGTTGGCGTATTTCGAGATTAGGGTTTGTCACTCCGATTGACGGAGAGGAATCTCTGGGCCCTCTCGGTAATGCACATCACATAAGCCTTGCAAGCACTGCAACTAATATGTTAGTTGTGCGATGATGTATTACGGAACGAGTAAAGAGACTTGCCGGTAACGAGATTGAACTAGGTATTGGATACCGACGATCGAATCTCGGGCAAGTAACATACCGATGACAAAGGGAACAACGTATGTTGTTATGCGGTCTGACCGATAAAGATCTTCGTAGAATATGTAGGAGCCAATATGGGCATCCAGGTCCCGCTATTGGTTATTGACCGGAGACGTGTCTCGGTCATGTCTACATTGTTCTCGAACCGTAGGGTCCGCACGCTTAACGTTACGATGACAGTTATTATGAGTTTATGCATTTTTGATGTACCGAAGGTTGTTCGGAGTCCCGGATGAGATCACGGACATGACGAGGAGTCTCGAAATGGTCGAGACGGAAAGATTGATATATTGGAAGCCTATGTTTGGACATTGGAAGTGTTCCGGGTGAAATCGGGATTTTACCGGAATACAGGGAGGGTTACCGGAACCCCCCGGGAGACTAATGGGCCTATTGGGCCTTAGTGGAAAAGGAGAAAAAGGGAAAGCCCACAAGCTGGCCGGCGCCCCCCTTCCCAAAGTCCTAGTAGGAC
Organism: Triticum aestivum; assembly: GCF_018294505.1. Classification (NCBI taxonomy): domain Eukaryota; kingdom Viridiplantae; phylum Streptophyta; class Magnoliopsida; order Poales; family Poaceae; genus Triticum; species Triticum aestivum. The sequence goes on from NW_025257055.1 coordinate 1,147, forward strand.
TAGGATAGGGGCCGGCCCCCCTTCTCTCTCCTTTTCCCCCCGGGAGTCCTAATAGGATTAGGATTGGGGGGAGGAGTCCTACTCCCGGTGGGAGTAGGACTCCCCTGCGCCTCCTCTCCCTGGCCGGCCGGCTCCCCCTCCTCCAACCTTTATATACGGGGGCAGGGGGCACCCCAAGACACACAACTTGATCCTTGAGATCGTTCCTTAGCCGTGTGCGGTGCCCCCTGCCACCAAATTGCACCTCGATCGTACCGTTGTAGTGCTTAGGCGAAGCCCTGCGTCGATAGTACATCAAGATCGTCATCACGCCGTCGTGCTGACGGAACTCTTCCTCGACGCTTTGCTGGATCGGAGCCCGACGAACGTCATCGAGCTGAACGTGTGCTAAGAACTCGGAGGTGCCGGAGTAACGGTGCTTGGATCGGTCGGATCGGGAAGAAGACGTACGACTACTTCCTCTACGTTGTGTGATCGCTTCCGCAGTCGGTCTGCGTTGGTACGTAGACAACACTCTCCCCTCTCGTTGCTGTGCATCACCATGATCTTGCGTGTGCGTAGGAAAATTTTTGAAATTACTGCGTTCCCCAACAGTGGCATCCGAGCCTAGGTTTTATGGTTTGATGTTATATGCACGAGTAGAACACAAGTGAGTTGTGGGCGATACAAGTCAT
>NW_025257056.1:0-1820 GCF_018294505.1 Triticum aestivum
CCAGCCAACTTGCCTGAGATCGTCCTCTTTAGAGCCCTCCACTGTCGAGTGGTGAGGTTCAGGTATACAAGATTTCCATCATTGTCCTTAGTGGTGTGGATGATACACGGTTTGTCCAGAATATCACCTTCTATGGCTGCCTTTTTACGAGGCATCCACTCTTCCTTCTGGTTTCCTTTTCCTTTGTTTTGATTGGCAGTTGCCACCAACTCGGCGCCGCTGACACCATCTTCGCATCTGACTTGCGCTTGTTGTTACTGTTATTACTGTTGTTCATGCTTGGCCCTGACTGATTGTTATTCTTCTAATGAGACGGCTCTGTGTGTACCTTGCCTCTAAGGGTTCGCTCCTCTTCCCCGCCATTTGCATGGCCGTTTGCTATTTCCATCAGTCGGCCCAGGGTGCCAACTTCCAAGCAACCAAGTTTCAGGCACAGGTTGCAATATATGATGCCTTGCTAAATTATGAAGTGTAGTCCATCTCTGGATATACTCCTGAGTGGTTTCATTGGGCTTCTGGATGCACAACTACAATTTCGTCAATCCATCAGGCCGCTTGTAAGTGCCTTCATATTTTTTTTGACAAAAAACCCTCTGAGAATCTCCCCAACTGAAAATACCGTTGGGCGGCAAGTGGTTGAGCCAAGCTCGAGCTGACCCCTCCAGCACCAGTGGGAGGTGATTCATAGCAACACCATCATCATTACAACCAATTTGAACGAGATAATCAAGCCAAGTTTTAGGTTTGGAATTTTCATTGTATTTATCACCATCGGACGCCATTCAGGCTAAAACACAAGGGACCTGAAGAACTGGAAGCACTAATATCCCCTTCATAGTAACCACGCTCTGCCCGTCTCCGATTCTGGGCCAAATGATCCTGAGCATCAGAACGGTGATCATCCAACCCATGAGCGAATCCTCCCTGCTTAGGATAGGTCGATCATCCTATGGCATGGAGAATCCCCATGACGCCAAGGAGACACATCTCAGTGACGTGGTGAGTAGTCATAACACGGGGGTTAAACATCTTGGTGGCGAGGTGAATAATCATTGTGGCTAGGTGAATATCTTCAGGCACACGATGGATCTTCGCGGCGTGGTGGAGTCGGATCCCCATGACGAGACACGTCACTAGGTCGAGGAGGAGATTCGCGCCGACGAGGTGGCAAAGCATTGGGTCTATGGCCCACATGAGGGTTGTGGCTCAGTGTTGTGGTATCAGATCGAGCCGACTTGGAATGCAACAGTTATGCGATTGCGTGTCCACCTAGTTTTGTCACATTTTGTCACAAAGCGACTATGGGCAAAGCAATAACATGACAAATATCATCTGCCGTTGAACCTAACGGCTAAATTAAATCTGCTATCTGATTGGTTGCCACTTGCATTGCGGTGTGCGGAGCGGGGTAGGCTCCCGCGTCAGCAATTGAGAACAGGCGCCTTCAAGACAGACTAGTGCCAGGAGTGTTCCGAGGACGCGCCATCAAGTTATGCTCCACTCAGGTCAAGCGCTCTCGCTCAGCCAATGTGGCCAATCGAGCTGCCTCAACCATAGGCCTACAGGTGTGGATTGAACTCATGATGCCTTCAACACTTGTGATGTACACTTTATTGCAACAGTGTGGAGCTACTCCACAACCTTGTGTTGCTTCAGTAAGCTACAAGAAATGTAGGTTGTGGGAAGGGAGCTAAGCTACAAGTTTTTGTAAAGTTCGCCGTCAGCTCAAGATAGCCTTGACTACAATAATCAGCATATCTTCTCTTCAAAAAAATTGGGCGGAAGAATTAAAACAATTATCCAAATAGACAAACACTCAA